>NC_092711.1:34020794-34320794 GCF_047496885.1 Scyliorhinus torazame | reverse complement strand
ACGAGGCAAGTTTTTTACGCAGAGGGTAGTGGGTGCCTGGAACTCACTACCGGAGGAGGTAGTGGAAGCAGGGACGATAGGGACATTTAAGGGGCATCTTGACAAATATATGAATAGGATGGCAATAGAAGGATACGGACCCAGGAAGTGTAGAAGATTGTAGTTTAGTCGGGCAGTATGGTCGGCACGGGCTTGGAGGGCCGAAGGGCCTGTTCCTGTGCTGTACATTTCTTTGTTCTTTGTTCTTTAGAGCACACCCTGGCCACACAGAGATGGGAATGTTTACCAGGAGCTGCAGGGGTTATACAGAGCACACCCTGGCCACACAGAGATGGGAATGTTGACCAGGAGCTGCAGGGGTTATACAGAGCACACCCTGCCCACACACAGAAATGGCAATGTTGACCAGGAGCTGCAGGAGTTATACAGAGCACAACCTGGCCACACAGAGATGGGAATGTTGACCAGGAGCTGCAGGAGTTATACAGAGCATACCCTGGGAACACACAGCTGTGAATGTTGACCAGGAGCTGCAGGGGTTATACAGAGCGCCACCTGGCCTCACTGAGAAGGACATGTTGACCAGGTGCTGCAGGAGTTATACAGAGCACACCCTGGCCATACAGAGATGGGAATGTTGACCAGGAGCTGCGGGTGTTATACAGAGCACACCCTGGCCTCACAGAGATGGGAATGTTGACCAGGAGCTGCAGGGGTTATACAGAGCACACCCTGGCCACACAGAGATGGGAATGTTGACCAGGAGCTGCAGGGGTTATACAGAGCACACCCTGGGAACACAGAGATGGGAAGGTAGACCAGGAGCTGCAGGAGTTATACGGAGCACCCCCTGACCACACACAGAGATGGGAATGTTGACCAGGAGCTGCAGGAGTTATACAGAGCACACCCTGGCCACACACAGAGATGGGAATGTTGACAAGGAGCTGCAGGGGTTATACAGAGCACACCCTGGCCACACACAGAGATGGGAATGTTGACATGGAGCTACTGGGATTATACAGTGCACATCCTGGCCACACAGAGATGGGAATGTTGACCAGGAGCTGCAGGAGTATACAGAGCACATCCTGGCCACACAGAGATGGGAATGTTGGCCAGGAGCTGCAGGAGTATACAGAGCACATACTGGCCACACAGAGATGGGAATGTTGACCAGGAGCTGCAGGAGTTATACAAAGCACACCCTGGCCACACACAGAGATGGGAATGTTGACCAGGAGCTGCTGCAGTTATACAGTGCACATCCTGGCCGCACAGAGATGTGAATGTTGACCAGGAGCTGCAGGAGTTATACAGAGCACACCCTGGCCACACAGAGATGGGAATGTTGACCAGGAGCTGCAGGGGTTATACAGAGCACACCCTGGCCACACAGAGATGGGAATGTTGACCAGGAGCTTCTGGTGTTCCACAGAGCACACCCTGGCCACACAGAGATGGGAATTTTGAACAGGAGCTGCTGGGGTTATACAGAGCACACCATCGACACACAGAGATGGGAATGTCGACCAGGAGCTGCAGGGGTTATACTGAGCACAGCCTGGCCACACAGAGATGGGAATGTTGACCAGGAGCTGCAGGGGTTATACAGAGCACACCCTGGCCACACACAGAGATGAGAATGTTGACCAGGAGCTGCTGGGGTTATACAGAGTACACCCTGGCCACACTGAGATGGGAATGTTCACCAGGAGCTGCAGTAGTTATACAGAGCACACCCTGGCCACACACAGAGATGCGAATGTTGACCAGGAGCTGCTGGGGTTATACAGTGCACACCATGGCCACACAGAGGTGGGAATGTTGACCAGGAGCTGCAGGGTTTATACAGAGCACACCCTGGCCACACATAGATGGGAATGTTGACCAGGAGCTGCAGGGTTTATAGAAAGCATACCCTGGCCACACAGAGATGGGAATGTTGACCAGGAGCTGCAGGTGTTATACAGGGCACACCCTGGCCACACAGAGATGGGAATGTTGACCAGGGGCTGCTGGGGTTACACAGAGCACACCCTGGCCACACACAGAGACGGGAATGTTGACCAGGAGCTGCTGGGGTTATACAGAGCACACCCTGGGCACAAACAGAGATGGGAATGTTGACCATGAGCTGCAGGGGTTATACAGTGCACACCATGGCCACACAGAGATGGGAATGTTGACCAGGAGTTGCAGGGGTTATACAGAGCACACCCTGGCCACACAGAGATGGGAATGTTGACCAGGAGCTGCAGGGGTTATACAGAGCACACCCTGGCCACACACAGAGATGGGAATGTTGACCAGGAGCTGCTGGGGTTATACAGAGTACACCCTGGCCACACTGAGATGGGAATGTTCACCAGGAGCTGCAGTAGTTATACAGAGCACACCCTGGCCACACACAGAGATGCGAATGTTGACCAGGAGCTGCTGGGGTTATACAGTGCACACCATGGCCACACAGAGGTGGGAATGTTGACCAGGAGCTGCAGGGTTTATACAGAGCACGCCCTGGCCACACATAGATGGGAATGTTGACCAGGAGCTGCAGGGTTTATAGAAAGCATACCCTGGCCACACAGAGATGGGAATGTTGACCAGGAGCTGCAGGTGTTATACAGGGCACACCCTGGCCACACAGAGATGGGAATGTTGACCAGGAGCTGCTGGGGTTAGACAGAGCACACCCTGGCCACACACAGAGACGGGAATGTTGACCAGGAGCTGCTGGGGTTGTACAGAGCACACCCTGGGCACAAACAGAGATGGGAATGTTGACCATGAGCTGCAGGGGTTATACAGTGCACACCCTGGCCACACAGAGATGGGAATGTTGACCAGGAGTTGCAGGGGTTATACAGAGCACACCCTGGCCACACAGAGATGGGAATGTTGACCAGGAGTTGCAGGGGTTATACAGAGCACACCCTGGCCACACACACAGATGGGAATGTTGACCAGGAGTTTCAGGAGTTATACAGATCACACCCTGGCCACACAGAGATGGGAATGTTGACCAGGAGCTGCAGGGGTTATACAGAGCACACCCTGGCCACAAAGAGATGGGAATGTTGACCAGGAGCTGCAGGGGTTAGACAGAGCACACCCTGGCCACACAGAGATGGGAATGTTGACCAGGAGCTGCAGGAGTTATACAGAGCACATCCTGGCCAAACACAGAGATGGGAATGTTAACCAGGAGCTGCAGGGGTTATACAGAGCACACCCTGGCCACATAGAGATGGGAATGTTGACCAGGAGCTGCAGGAGTTATGCAGAGCACACCCTGACAACACACAGAGATGGGAATTTTCACCAGGAGCTACTGGGATTATACAGTGCACATCCTGGCCACACACAGATGGGAATGTTGACCAGAAGCTGCAGGGGTTATACAGAGCACACCCTGACCTCACACAGAGATGGGAATGTTGACCAGGAGCTGCAGGAGTATACAGAGCACATCCTGGCCACACAGAGATGGAAATGTTGACCAGGAGCTGCAGGAGTTATACAGAGCACACCCTGACCACACACAGAGATGGGAATGTTGACCAGGAGCTGCAGGAGTATACAGAGCACATCCTGGCCACACAGAGAAGGGAATGTTGACCAGGAGCTGTAGGAGTTATACAGAGCACACCCTGACCACACACAGAGATGGGAATGTTGACCAGGAGCTGCAGGGGTTATACAGAGCACACCCTGGTCACACAGAGATGGGAATGTTGACCAGGAGCTGCAGGAGTTATACTGAGCACACCCTGGCCACACAGAGATGGGAATGTTGACCAGTAGCTGCAGGAGTTATACTGAGCACACCCTGGCCACACATAGATGAGAATGTTGACCAGGAGCTGCCGGTGTTATACACAGCACACCCTGGCCACACAGAGAAGGACATGTTGACCAGGAGCTGCAGGAGTTATACAGAGCACACCCTGGCCACACAGAGATGGGAATGTTGACCAGGAGCTGCAGGGGTTACACAGTGCACACCCTGGCCACACACAGAGATGGGAATGTTAACCTGGAGCTGCAGGGGTTATACAGAGCACACCCTGGCCACACAGAGATGGGAATGTTGACCAGGAGCTGCAGGGGTATACAGAGCACATCCTGGACACACACAGAGATGGGAATGTTGACCAGGAGCTGCAGGGGTTATACAGAGCACACCCTGGCCTCACAGAGATGGGAATGTTCACCAGGAGCTGCAGGAGTTATACAGAGCACACCCTGGCCACACAGAGATGGGAATGTTGAACAGGAGCTGCAGGGGTTATAAAGAGCACACCCTAGCCACACAGAGATGGGAATGTTGACCAGGAGCTGCAGTGGTTATACAGAGCACACCCTGCCCACACACAGAAATGGGAATGTTGACCAGGAGCTGCAGGAGTTATACAGAGCACAACCTGGCCACACAGAGATTGGAATGTTGACCAGGAGCTGCAGGAGTTATACAGAGCATACCCTGGGCACACACAGATGGGAATGTTGACCAGGAGCTGCAGGGGTTATACAGAGCGCCACCTCGCCTCACAGAGAAGGACTCGTTCACCAGGAGCTGCAGGAGTTATACAGTGCACACCCTAGCCACACAGAGATGGGAATGTTGACCAGGAGCTGCAGGGGTTATACAGAGCACACCCTGGCCACACAGAGATGGGAATGTTGACCATGAGCTGCAGGGGTTATACAGAGCACACCCTGGCCACACAGAGATGGGAATGTTGACCAGGAGCTGCAGGAGTTATACAGAGCATACCCTGGGAACACACAGCTGTGAATGTTGACCAGGAGCTGCAGGGGTTATACAGAGCGCCACCTGGCCTCACTGAGAAGGACATGTTGACCAGGTGCTGCAGGAGTTATACAGAGCACACCCTGGCCATACAGAGATGGGAATGTTGACCAGGAGCTGCGGGTGTTATACAGAGCACACCCTGGCCTCACAGAGATGGGAATGTTGACCAGGAGCTGCAGGGGTTATACAGAGCACACCCTGGCCACACAGAGATGGGAATGTTGACCATGAGCTGCAGGGGTTATACAGAGCACACCCTGGGAACACAGAGATGGGAAGGTAGACCAGGAGCTGCAGGAGTTATACGGAGCACCCCCTGACCACACACAGAGATGGGAATGTTGACCAGGAGCTGCAGGAGTTATACAGAGCACACCCTGGCCACACACAGAGATGGGAATGTTGACAAGGAGCTGCAGGGGTTATACAGAGCACACCCTGGCCACACACAGAGATGGGAATGTTGACATGGAGCTACTGGGATTATACAGTGCACATCCTGGCCACACAGAGATGGGAATGTTGACCAGGAGCTGCAGGAGTATACAGAGCACATCCTGGCCACACAGAGATGGGAATGTTGGCCAGGAGCTGCAGGAGTATACAGAGCACATACTGGCCACACAGAGATGGGAATGTTGACCAGGAGCTGCAGGAGTTATACAAAGCACACCCTGGCCACACACAGAGATGGGAATGTTGACCAGGAGCTGCTGCAGTTATACAGTGCACATCCTGGCCGCACAGAGATGTGAATGTTGACCAGGAGCTGCAGGAGTTATACAGAGCACACCCTGGCCACACAGAGATGGGAATGTTGACCAGGAGCTGCAGGGGTTATACAGAGCACACCCTGGCCACACAGAGATGGGAATGTTGACCAGGAGCTTCTGGTGTTCCACAGAGCACACCCTGGCCACACAGAGATGGGAATTTTGAACAGGAGCTGCTGGGGTTATACAGAGCACACCATCGACACACAGAGATGGGAATGTCGACCAGGAGCTGCAGGGGTTATACTGAGCACAGCCTGGCCACACAGAGATGGGAATGTTGACCAGGAGCTGCAGGGGTTATACAGAGCACACCCTGGCCACACACAGAGATGAGAATGTTGACCAGGAGCTGCTGGGGTTATACAGAGTACACCCTGGCCACACTGAGATGGGAATGTTCACCAGGAGCTGCAGTAGTTATACAGAGCACACCCTGGCCACACACAGAGATGCGAATGTTGACCAGGAGCTGCTGGGGTTATACAGTGCACACCATGGCCACACAGAGGTGGGAATGTTGACCAGGAGCTGCAGGGTTTATACAGAGCACACCCTGGCCACACATGGATGGGAATGTTGACCAGGAGCTGCAGGGTTTATAGAAAGCATACCCTGGCCACACAGAGATGGGAATGTTGACCAGGACCTGCAGGTGTTATACAGGGCACACCCTGGCCACACAGAGATGGGAATGTTGACCAGGGGCTGCTGGGGTTACACAGAGCACACCCTGGCCACACACAGAGACGGGAATGTTGACCAGGAGCTGCTGGGGTTATACAGAGCACACCCTGGGCACAAACAGAGATGGGAATGTTGACCATGAGCTGCAGGGGTTATACAGTGCACACCCTGGCCACACAGAGATGGGAATGTTGACCAGGAGTTGCAGGGGTTATACAGAGCACACCCTGGCCACACAGAGATGGGAATGTTGACCAGGAGCTGCAGGGGTTATACAGAGCACACCCTGGCCACACACAGAGATGGGAATGTTGACCAGGAGCTGCTGGGGTTATACAGAGTACACCCTGGCCACACTGAGATGGGAATGTTCACCAGGAGCTGCAGTAGTTATACAGAGCACACCCTGGCCACACACAGAGATGCGAATGTTGACCAGGAGCTGCTGGGGTTATACAGTGCACACCATGGCCACACAGAGGTGGGAATGTTGACCAGGAGCTGCAGGGTTTATACAGAGCACGCCCTGGCCACACATAGATGGGAATGTTGACCAGGAGCTGCAGGGTTTATAGAAAGCATACCCTGGCCACACAGAGATGGGAATGTTGACCAGGAGCTGCAGGTGTTATACAGGGCACACCCTGGCCACACAGAGATGGGAATGTTGACCAGGAGCTGCTGGGGTTAGACAGAGCACACCCTGGCCACACACAGAGACGGGAATGTTGACCAGGAGCTGCTGGGGTTGTACAGAGCACACCCTGGGCACAAACAGAGATGGGAATGTTGACCATGAGCTGCAGGGGTTATACAGTGCACACCCTGGCCACACAGAGATGGGAATGTTGACCAGGAGTTGCAGGGGTTATACAGAGCACACCCTGGCCACACAGAGATGGGAATGTTGACCAGGAGTTGCAGGGGTTATACAGAGCACACCCTGGCCACACACACAGATGGGAATGTTGACCAGGAGTTTCAGGAGTTATACAGATCACACCCTGGCCACACAGAGATGGGAATGTTGACCAGGAGCTGCAGGGGTTATACAGAGCACACCCTGGCCACAAAGAGATGGGAATGTTGACCAGGAGCTGCAGGGGTTAGACAGAGCACACCCTGGCCACACAGAGATGGGAATGTTGACCAGGAGCTGCAGGAGTTATACAGAGCACATCCTGGCCAAACACAGAGATGGGAATGTTAACCAGGAGCTGCAGGGGTTATACAGAGCACACCCTGGCCACATAGAGATGGGAATGTTGACCAGGAGCTGCAGGAGTTATGCAGAGCACACCCTGACAACACACAGAGATGGGAATTTTCACCAGGAGCTACTGGGATTATACAGTGCACATCCTGGCCACACACAGATGGGAATGTTGACCAGAAGCTGCAGGGGTTATACAGAGCACACCCTGACCTCACACAGAGATGGGAATGTTGACCAGGAGCTGCAGGAGTATACAGAGCACATCCTGGCCACACAGAGATGGAAATGTTGACCAGGAGCTGCAGGAGTTATACAGAGCACACCCTGACCACACACAGAGATGGGAATGTTGACCAGGAGCTGCAGGAGTATACAGAGCACATCCTGGCCACACAGAGAAGGGAATGTTGACCAGGAGCTGCAGGAGTTATACAGAGCACACCCTGACCACACACAGAGATGGGAATGTTGACCAGGAGCTGCAGGGGTTATACAGAGCACACCCTGGTCACACAGAGATGGGAATGTTGACCAGGAGCTGCAGGAGTTATACTGAGCACACCCTGGCCACACAGAGATGGGAATGTTGACCAGTAGCTGCAGGAGTTATACTGAGCACACCCTGGCCACACATAGATGAGAATGTTGACCAGGAGCTGCCGGTGTTATACACAGCACACCCTGGCCACACAGAGAAGGACATGTTGACCAGGAGCTGCAGGAGTTATACAGAGCACACCCTGGCCACACAGAGATGGGAATGTTGACCAGGAGCTGCAGGGGTTACACAGTGCACACCCTGGCCACACACAGAGATGGGAATGTTAACCTGGAGCTGCAGGGGTTATACAGAGCACACCCTGGCCACACAGAGATGGGAATGTTGACCAGGAGCTGCAGGGGTATACAGAGCACATCCTGGACACACACAGAGATGGGAATGTTGACCAGGAGCTGCAGGGGTTATACAGAGCACACCCTGGCCTCACAGAGATGGGAATGTTCACCAGGAGCTGCAGGAGTTATACAGAGCACACCCTGGCCACACAGAGATGGGAATGTTGAACAGGAGCTGCAGGGGTTATAAAGAGCACACCCTAGCCACACAGAGATGGGAATGTTGACCAGGAGCTGCAGTGGTTATACAGAGCACACCCTGCCCACACACAGAAATGGGAATGTTGACCAGGAGCTGCAGGAGTTATACAGAGCACAACCTGGCCACACAGAGATTGGAATGTTGACCAGGAGCTGCAGGAGTTATACAGAGCATACCCTGGGCACACACAGATGGGAATGTTGACCAGGAGCTGCAGGGGTTATACAGAGCGCCACCTCGCCTCACAGAGAAGGACTCGTTCACCAGGAGCTGCAGGAGTTATACAGTGCACACCCTAGCCACACAGAGATGGGAATGTTGACCAGGAGCTGCAGGGGTTATACAGAGCACACCCTGGCCACACAGAGATGGGAATGTTGACCATGAGCTGCAGGGGTTATACAGAGCACACCCTGGCCACACAGAGATGGGAATGTTGACCAGGAGCTGCAGGAGTTAATCAGAGCACACCCTGGCCACACAGAGATGGGAATGTTGACCAGGAGCTGCTGGGGTTATACAGGGCACACCATGGCCACACAGAGATGGGAATGTTGACCAAGAGCTGCAGGAGTTATACAGAGCACACCCTGGCCACACAGAGATGGGAATGTTGACCATGAGCTGCAGGGGTTATACAGAGCACACCCTGGCCACACAGAGATGGGAATGTTGACCAGGAGTTTCAGGAGTTATACAGAGCACACCCTGGCCACACAGAGATGGGAATGTTGACCAGGAGCTGCAGGGGTTATAGAGAGCACACCCTGGCCACACAGAGATGGGAATGTTGACCAGGAGCTGCAGGGGTTAGACAGAGCACACCCTGGCCACACAGAGATGGGAATGTTGACCAGGAGCTGCAGGAGTTATACAGAGCACATCCTGGCCACACACAGAGATGGGAATGTTAACAAGGAGCTGCAGGGGTTATACAGAGCACACCCTGGCCACACAGAGATGGGAATGTTGACCAGGAGTTGCAGGAGTTATGCAGAGCACACCCTGAAAACACACAGAGATGGGAATTTTCACCAGGAGCTACTGGGATTATACAGTGCACATCCTGGACACACACAGATGGGAATGTTGACCAGAAGCTGCAGGGGTTATACAGAGCACACCCTGACCTCACACAGAGATGGGAATGTTGACCAGGAGCTGCAGGAGTATACAGAGCACATCCTGGCCACACAGAGATGGAAATGTTGACCAGGAGCTGCAGGAGTTATGCAGAGCACACCCTGACCACACACAGAGATGGGAATGTTGACCAGGAGCTGCAGGAGTATACAGAGCACATCCTGGCCACACAGAGAAGGGAATGTTGACCAGGAGCTGCAGGAGTTATACAGAGCACACCCTGACCACACACAGAGATGGGAATGTTGACCAGGAGCTGCAGGGGTTATACAGAGCACACCCTGGTCACACAGAGATGGGAATGTTGACCAGGAGCTGCAGGAGTTATACTGAGCACACCCTGGCCACACAGAGATGGGAATGTTGACCAGTAGCTGCAGGAGTTATACTGAGCACACCCTGGCCGCACTGAGATGAGAATGTTGACCAGGAGCTGCCGGTGTTATACACAGCACACCCTGGCCACACAGAGAAGGACATGTTGACCAGGAGCTGCAGGAGTTATACAGAGCACACCCTGGCCACACAGAGATGGGAGTGTTGACCAGGAGCTGCAGGGGTTACACAGTGCACACCCTGGCCACACACAGAGATGGGAATGTTAACCAGGAGCTGCAGGGGTTATACAGAGCACACCCTGGCCACACAGAGATGGGAATGTTGACCAGGAGCTGCAGGGGTATACAGAGCACATCCTGGCCACACACAGAGATGGGAATGTTGACCAGGAGCTGCAGGGGTTATACAGAGCACACCCTGGCCTCACAGAGATGGGAATGTTCACCAGGAGCTGCAGGGGTTATACAGAGCACACCCTGGCCACACAGAGATGGGAATGTTGAACAGGAGCTGCAGGGGTTATAAAGAGCACACCCTAGCCACACAGAGATGGGAATGTTGACCAGGAGCTGCAGTGGTTATACAGAGCACACCCTGCCCACACACAGAAATGGGAATGTTGACCAGGAGCTGCAGGAGTTTTACAGAGCACAACCTGGCCACACAGAGATTGGAATGTTGACCAGGAGCTGCAGGAGTTATACAGAGCATACCCTGGGCACACACAGATGGGAATGTTGACCAGGAGCTGCAGGGGTTATACAGAGCGCCACCTCGCCTCACAGAGAAGGACTCGTTCACCAGGAGCTGCAGGAGTTATACAGTGCACACCCTAGCCACACAGAGATGGGAATGTTGACCAGGAGCTGCAGGGGTTATACAGAGCACACCCTGGCCACACAGAGATGGGAATGTTGACCATGAGCTGCAGGGGTTATACAGAGCACACCCTGGCCACACAGAGATGGGAATGTTGACCAGGAGCTGCAGGAGTTAATCAGAGCACACCCTGGCCACACAGAGATGGGAATGTTGACCAGGAGCTGCTGGGGTTATACAGGGCACACCATGGCCACACAGAGATGGGAATGTTGACCAAGAGCTGCAGGAGTTATACAGAGCACATCCTGGCTACACATAGAGATGGGAATGTTAACCAGGAGCTGCAGCGGTTATACAGAGCACACCCTGGCCACACAGAGATGGGAATGTTGACCAGGAGCTGCTGGGGTTATACAGAGCACACCCTGGCCACACAGAGATGGGAATGTTGACCAGGAGCTGCAGGGGTTATACAGAGCACACCCTGGCCACACTGAGATGGGAATGTTGACCAGGAGCTGCAGGAGTTATACAGAGCACACCCTGACCACGCACAGAGATGGGAATGTTGACCAGGAGCTACTGGTGTTATACAGAGCACACCCTGGACACACACAGAGATGGGAATGTTGACCAGGAGCTGCAGGGGTTATACAGAGCACACCCTGGCCAAACAGAGATGGGAATGTTGACCAGGAGCTGCAGGGGTATACAGAGCACATCGTGGCCAAACAGAGATGGGAATGTTGACCAGGAGCTGCTGGGGTTATACAGAGCACACCCTCGACACACAGAGATGGGAATGTCGACCAGGAGCTGCAGGAGTTATATTGAGCACACCCTGGCCACACAGAGATGGGAATGTTGACCAGGAGCTGCAGGGGTTATACAGAGCACACCCTGGCCACACAGAGATGAGAATGTTGAATAGGAGCTGCAGGGGTTATACAGAGCACACCCTGGCCACTCAGATATGGGAATGTTGACCAGGAGCTGCAGGAGTTATACAGAGCGCATCCTGGCCACACTCAGATATGGGAATGTTGACCAGGACCTGCAGGGGTTATACAGAGCAAACCATGGACACACAGAGATGGGAATGTTGACCAGGAGCTGCAGGGATTATACAGAGCACACCCTGGCCACACTGAGATGGGAATGTTGACCAGGAGCTGCAGGGGTTATACAGAGCACACCCTGGACACACAGAGATGGGAATGTTGACCAGGAGCTGCAGGGGTTAAACAGAGCACACCCTGGCCACACAGAGATGGGAATGTTGACCAGGAGCTGCTGGGGTTCTACAGAGCACACCCTGGATACACAGAGATGGGAATGTTGACCAAGAGTTGCTGGGGTTATGCAGAGCACACCCTGGCCACACAGATACGGGAATGTTGACCAGGAGCTGCTAGGGTATACAGTGCACATCCTTGCCACACACAGATGGGAATGTTGACCAGGAGCTGCAGGGGTTATACAGAGCACAGCCTGGCCACACAGAGATGGGAATGTTGACCAGGAGCTGCAGGGGTTATACAGAGCACATCCTGGCCAAGCAGAGATGGGAATGTTGACCAGGAGCTGCAGGAGTTATACAGAGCACACCCTGACCACACACAGAGATTGGAATGTTGACCAGGAGCTGCTGGGGTTATACAGTGCACATCCTGGCCACACAGAGATGGGAATGTTGACCAGGAGCTGCAGGGGTTTTACAGAGCACACCCTGGACACACAGAGATGGGAATGTTGACCAGAAGCTGCAGGGGTTATACAGAGCACACCCTGACCACACAGAGATGGGAATGTTGACCAGGAGCTGCAGGGGTAATACAGAGCACACCCTGGACACACAGAGGTGGGAATGTTGACCAGGAGCTGCAGGGGTTAAACAGAGCACACCCTGGCCACACAGAGATGGGAATGTTGACCAGGAGCTGCTGGGGTTATACAGAGCACACCCTGGCCACACAGATATGGGAATGTTGACCAGGAGCTGCTAGGGTTACACAGAGCACACCCTCGACACACAGAGATGGGAATGTCGACCAGGAGCTGCAGGAGTTATACTGAGCACACCCTGGCCACACAGAGATGGGAATGTTGACCAGGAGCTGCAGGGTTTATGCAGAGCACACCCTGGCCACACAGAAATGAGAATGTTGAATAGGAGCTGCAGGAGTTATACAGAGCACACCCTGACCACACACAGAGATGGGAATGTTGACCAGGAGCTGCAGGAGTATACAGAGCACATCCTGGCCACACAGAGATGGGAATGTTGACCAGGAGCTGCAGGAGTTATACAGAGCACACCCTGACCACACACAGAGATGGGAATGTTGACCAGGAGCTGCAGGGGTTATACAGAGCACACCCTGGTCACACAGAGATGGGAATGTTGACCAGGAGCTGCAGGAGTTATACTGAGCACACCCTGGCCACACAGAGATGGGAATGTTGACCTGTAGCTGCAGGAGTTATACTGAGCACACCCTGGCCACACATAGATGAGAATGTTGACCAGCAGCTGCAGATGTTATACAGAGCACACCCTGGCCACACTGAGATGGGAATGTTGACCAGGAGCTGCAGGGGTTATACAGAGCACACCCTGGCCACACAGAGAAGGACATGTTGACCAGGAGCAGCAGGAGTTATACAGAGCACACCCTGGCCACACACAGATATGGGAATGCTAACCAGGAGCTGCAGAGGTTATACAGAGCACACCCTGGCCACACAGAGATGGGAATGTTGACCAGGAGCTGCAGGGGTATACAGAGCACATCCTGGCCACACACAGAGATGGGAATGTTGACCAGGAGCTGCAGGGGTTATACAGAGCACACCCTGGCCTCACAGAAATGGGAATGTTCACCAGGAGCTGCAGGAGTTATACAGAGCACACCCTGGCCACACAGAGATGGGAATGTTTACCAGGAGCTGCAGGAGTATACAGAGCACATCCTGGACACACAGAGATGGGAATGTTCACCACGAGCTGCAGGGGTTATACAGAGCACACCCTGGCCACACAGATGGGATTGTTGACCAGGAGCTGCAGGAGTTATACAGAGCACACCCTGGCCACACAGAGATGTGAATGTTGAACAGGAGCTGCAGGGGTTATAAAGAGCACACCCTAGCCACACAGAGATGGGAATGTTGACCAGGAGCTGCAGTGGTTATACAGAGCACACCCTGCCCACACACAGAGATGGGAATGTTGACCAGGAGCTGCAGGGATTATACAGAGCACACCCTGGCCACACTGAGATGGGAATGTTGACCAGGAGCTGCAGGGGTTATACAGAGCACACCCTGGACACACAGAGATGGGAATGTTGACCAGGAGCTGCAGGGGTTAAACAGAGCACACCCTGGCCACACAGAGATGGGAATGTTGACCAGGAGCTGCTGGGATTCTACAGAGCACACCCTGGATACACAGAGATGGGAATGTTGACCAAGAGTTGCTGGGATTATGCAGAGCACACCCTGGCCACACAGATACGGGAATGTTGACCAGGAGCTGCTACTGTTATACAGTGCACATCCTTGCCACACAGAGATGGGAATGTTGACCAGGAGCTGCAGGGGTATACAGAGCACATCCTGGCCAAGCAGAGATGGGAATGTTGACCAGGAGCTGCAGGAGTTATACAGAGCACACCCTGACCACACACAGAGATTGGAATGTTGACCAGGAGCTGCTGGGGTTATACAGTGCACATCCTGGCCACACAGAGATGGGAATGTTGACCAGGAGCTGCAGGGGTTTTACAGAGCACACCCTGGACACACAGAGATGGGAATGTTGACCAGAAGCTGCAGGGGTTATACAGAGCACACCCTGACCACACAGAGATGGGAATGTTGACCAGGAGCTTCAGGGGTTATACAGAGCACACCCTGGACACACAGAGATGGGAATGTTGACCAGGAGCTGCAGGGGTTAAACAGAGCACACCCTGGCCACACAGAGATGGGAATGTTGACCAGGAGCTGCTGGGGTTATACAGAGCACACCCTGGCCACACAGATATGGGAATGTTGACCAGGAGCTGCTAGGGTGACACAGAGCACACCCTCGACACACAGAGATGGGAATGTCGACCAGGAGCTGCAGGAGTTATACTGAGCACACCCTGGCCACACAGAGATGGGAATGTTGACCAGGAGCTGCAGGGTTTATGCAGAGCACACCCTGGCCACACAGAAATGAGAATGTTGAATAGGAGCTGCAGGAGTTATACAGAGCACTCCCTGACCACACACAGAGATGGGAATGTTGACCAGGAGCTGCAGGAGTATACAGAGCACATCCTGGCCACACAGAGATGGGAATGTTGACTAGGAGCTGCAGGAGTTATACAGAGCACACCCTGACCACACACAGAGATGGGAATGTTGACCAGGAGCTGCAGGGGTTATACAGAGCACACCCTGGTCACACAGAGATGGGAATGTTGACCAGGAGCTGCAGGAGTTATACTGAGCACACCCTGGCCACACAGAGATGGGATTGTTGACCTGTAGCTGCAGGAGTTATACTGAGCACACCCTGGCCACACATAGATGAGAATGTTGACCAGGAGCTGCAGATGTTATACAGAGCACACCCTGGCCACACAGAGATGGGAATGTTGACCAGGAGCTGCAGGGGTTATACAGAGCACACCCTGGCCACACAGAGATGAGAATGTTGACCAGGAGCTGCAGATGTTATACAGAGCACACCCTGGCCACACAGAGATGAGAATGTTGACCAGGAGCTGCAGATGTTATACAGAGCACACCCTGGCCACACTGAGATGGGAATGTTGACCAGGAGCTGCAGGGGTTATACAGAGCACACCCTGGCCACACAGAGAAGGACATGTTGACCAGGAGCAGCAGGAGTTATACAGAGCACACCCTGGCCACACAGAGATGGAAATGTTGACCAGGAGCTGCAGGGGTTACACAGTGCACACCCTGGCCACACACAGATATGGGAATGCTAACCAGGAGCTGCAGAGGTTATACAGAGCACACCCTGGCCACACAGAGATGGGAATGTTGACCAGGAGCTGCAGGGGTATACAGAGCACATCCTGGCCACACACAGAGATGGGAATGTTGACCAGGAGCTGCAGGGGTTATACAGAGCACACCCTGGCCTCACAGAAATGGGAATGTTCACCAGGAGCTGCAGGAGTTATACAGAGCACACCCTGGCCACACAGAGATGGGAATGTTTACCAGGAGCTGCAGGAGTATACAGAGCACATCCTGGACACACAGAGATGGGAATGTTCACCAGGAGCTGCAGGGGTTATACAGAGCACACCCTGGCCACACAGATGGGATTGTTGACCAGGAGCTGCAGGAGTTATACAGAGCACACCCTGGCCACACAGAGATGTGAATGTTGAACAGGAGCTGCAGGGGTTATAAAGAGCACACCCTAGCCACACAGAGATGGGAATGTTGACCAGGAGCTGCAGTGGTTATACAGAGCACGCCCTGCCCACACACAGAGATGGGAATGTTGACCTGTAGCTGCAGGAGTTATACTGAGCACACCCTGGCCACACATAGATGAGAATGTTGACCAGGAGCTGCAGATGTTATACAGAGCACACCCTGGCCACACAGAGATGGGAATGTTGACCAGGAGCTGCAGGGGTTATACAGAGCACACCCTGGCCACACAGAGATGAGAATGTTGACCAGGAGCTGCAGATGTTATACAGAGCACACCCTGGCCACACAGAGATGAGAATGTTGACCAGGAGCTGCAGATGTTATACAGAGCACACCCTGGCCACACTGAGATGGGAATGTTGACCAGGAGCTGCAGGGGTTATACAGAGCACACCCTGGCCACACAGAGAAGGACATGTTGACCAGGAGCAGCAGGAGTTATACAGAGCACACCCTGGCCACACAGAGATGGAAATGTTGACCAGGAGCTGCAGGGGTTACACAGTGCACACCCTGGCCACACACAGATATGGGAATGCTAACCAGGAGCTGCAGAGGTTATACAGAGCACACCCTGGCCACACAGAGATGGGAATGTTGACCAGGAGCTGCAGGGGTATACAGAGCACATCCTGGCCACACACAGAGATGGGAATGTTGACCAGGAGCTGCAGGGGTTATACAGAGCACACCCTGGCCTCACAGAAATGGGAATGTTCACCAGGAGCTGCAGGAGTTATACAGAGCACACCCTGGCCACACAGAGATGGGAATGTTTACCAGGAGCTGCAGGAGTATACAGAGCACATCCTGGACACACAGAGATGGGAATGTTCACCAGGAGCTGCAGGGGTTATACAGAGCACACCCTGGCCACACAGATGGGATTGTTGACCAGGAGCTGCAGGAGTTATACAGAGCACACCCTGGCCACACAGAGATGTGAATGTTGAACAGGAGCTGCAGGGGTTATAAAGAGCACACCCTAGCCACACAGAGATGGGAATGTTGACCAGGAGCTGCAGTGGTTATACAGAGCACACCCTGCCCACACACAGAGATGGGAATGTTGACCAGGAGCTGCAGGGATTATACAGAGCACACCCTGGCCACACTGAGATGGGAATGTTGACCAGGAGCTGCAGGGGTTATACAGAGCACACCCTGGACACACAGAGATGGGAATGTTGACCAGGAGCTGCAGGGGTTAAACAGAGCACACCCTGGCCACACAGAGATGGGAATGTTGACCAGGAGCTGCTGGGGTTCTACAGAGCACACCCTGGATACACAGAGATGGGAATGTTGACCAAGAGTTGCTGGGATTATGCAGAGCACACCCTGGCCACACAGATACGGGAATGTTGACCAGGAGCTGCTAGGGTTATACAGTGCACATCCTTGCCACACAGAGATGGGAATGTTGACCAGGAGCTGCAGGGGTTATACAGAGCACAGCCTGGCCACACAGAGATGGGAATGTTGACCAGGAGCTGCAGGGGTATACAGAGCACATCCTGGCCAAGCAGAGATGGGAATGTTGACCAGGAGCTGCAGGAGTTATACAGAGCACACCCTGACCACACACAGAGATTGGAATGTTGACCAGGAGCTGCTGGGGTTATACAGTGCACATCCTGGCCACACAGAGATGGGAATGTTGACCAGGAGCTGCAGGGGTTTTACAGAGCACACCCTGGACACACAGAGATGGGAATGTTGACCAGAAGCTGCAGGGGTTATACAGAGCACACCCTGACCACACAGAGATGGGAATGTTGACCAGGAGCTGCAGGGGTTATACAGAGCACACCCTGGACACACAGAGATGGGAATGTTGACCAGGAGCTGCAGGGGTTAAACAGAGCACACCCTGGCCACACAGAGATGGGAATGTTGACCAGGAGCTGCTGGGGTTATACAGAGCACACCCTGGCCACACAGATATGGGAATGTTGACCAGGAGCTGCTAGGGTTACACAGAGCACACCCTCGACAAACAGAGATGGGAATGTCGACCAGGAGCTGCAGGAGTTATACTGAGCACACCCTGGCCACACAGAGATGGGAATGTTGACCAGAAGCTGCAGGGGTTATACAGAGCACACCCTGACCACACAGAGATGGGAATGTTGACCAGGAGCTGCAGGGGTTATACAGAGCACACCCTGGACACACAGAGATGGGAATGTTGACCAGGAGCTGCAGGGGTTAAACAGAGCACACCCTGGCCACACAGAGATGGGAATGTTGACCAGGAGCTGCTGGGGTTATACAGAGCACACCCTGGCCACACAGATATGGGAATGTTGACCAGGAGCTGCTAGGGTTACACAGAGCACACCCTCGACAAACAGAGATGGGAATGTCGACCAGGAGCTGCAGGAGTTATACTGAGCACACCCTGGCCACACAGAGATGGGAATGTTGACCAGGAGCTGCAGGGTTTATGCAGAGCACACCCTGGCCACACAGAAATGAGAATGTTGAATAGGAGCTGCAGGAGTTATACAGAGCACTCCCTGACCACACACAGAGATGGGAATGTTGACCAGGAGCTGCAGGAGTATACAGAGCACATCCTGGCCACACAGAGATGGGAATGTTGACCAGGAGCTGCAGGAGTTATACAGAGCACACCCTGACCACACACAGAGATGGGAATGTTGACCAGGAGCTGCAGGGGTTATACAGAGCACACCCTGGTCACACAGAGATGGGAATGTTGACCAGGAGCTGCAGGAGTTATACTGAGCACACCCTGGCCACACAGAGATGGGAATGTTGACCTGTAGCTGCAGGAGTTATACTGAGCACACCCTGGCCACACATAGATGAGAATGTTGACCAGGAGCTGCAGATGTTATACAGAGCACACCCTGGCCACACAGAGATGGGAATGTTGACCAGGAGCTGCAGGGGTTATACAGAGCACACCCTGGCCACACAGAGAAGGACATGTTGACCAGGAGCTGCAGGAGTTATACAGAGCACACCCTGGCCACACAGAGATGGAAATGTTGACCAGGAGCTGCAGGGGTTACACAGAGCACACCCTGGCCACACAGAGATGGGAATGTTGACCAGGAGCTGCAGGGGTATACAGAGCACATCCTGGCCACACACAGAGATGGGAATGTTAACCAGGAGCTGCAGGGGTTATACAGAGCACACCCTGGCCTCACAGAGATGGGAATGTTCACCAGGAGCTGCAGGAGTTATACAGAGCACACCCTGGCCACACAGAGATGGGAATGTTTACCAGGAGCTGCAGGAGTATACAGAGCACATCCTGGACACACAGAGATGGGAATGTTCACCAGGAGCTGCAGGGGTTATACAGAGCACACCCTGGCCACACAGATGGGATTGTTGACCAGAAGCTGCAGGAGTTATACAGAGCACACCGTGGCCACACAGAGATGTGAATGTTGAACAGGAGCTGCAGGGGTTATAAAGAGCACACCCTAACCACACAGAGATGGGAATGTTGACCAGGAGCTGCAGTGGTTATACAGGGCACACCCTGCCCACACACAGAGATGGGAATGTTGACCAGGAGCTGCAGGGGTTATACAGAGCACACCCTGGTCACACAGAGATGGGAATGTTGACCAGGAGCTGCAGGAGTTATACTGAGCACACCCTGGCCACACAGAGATGGGAATGTTGACCAGTAGCTGCAGGAGTTATACTGAGCACACCCTGGCCACACATAGATGAGAATGTTGACCAGGAGCTGCAGGAGTTATACAGAGCACACCCTGGCCACACAGAGATGGGAATGTTGACCAGGAGCTGCAGGGGTTATACAGAGCACACCCTGGCCACACAGAGAAGGACATGTTGACCAGGAGCTGCAGGAGTTATACAGAGCACACCCTGGCCACACAGAGATGGGAATGTTGACCAGGAGCTGCAGGGGTTATACAGAGCACACCCTGGCCTCACAGAGATGGGAATGTTCACCAGGAGCTGCAGGAGTTATACAGAGCACACCCTGGCCACACAGAGATGGGAATGTTTACCAGGAGCTGCAGGAGTATACAGAGCACATCCTGGACACACAGAGATGGGAATGTTCACCAGGAGCTGCAGGGGTTATACAGAGCACTCCCTGGCCACACAGATGGGAATGTTGACCAGGAGCTGCAGGAGTTATACAGAGCACACCCTGGCCACACAGAGATGTGAATGTTGAACAGGAGCTGCAGGGGTTATAAAGAGCACACCCTAGCCACACAGAGATGGGGATGTTGACCAGGAGCTGCAGTGGTTATACAGAGCACACCCTGCCCACACACAGAAATGGGAATGTTGACCAGGAGCTGCAGGAGTTATACAGAGCACAACTTGGCCAAACAGAGATGGGAATGTTGACCAGGAGCTGCAGGAGTTATACAGAGCACACCCTGGCCACACACAGAAATGGGAATGTTGACCAGGAGCTGCAGGAGTTATACAGAGCACAACCTGGCCACACAGAGATGGGAATGTTGACCAGGAGTTGCAGGAGTTATACAGAGCATACCCTGGGCACACACAGATGGGAATGTTGACCAGGAGCTGCAGGGGTTATACAGAGCGCCACCTGGCCTCACAGAGAAGGACTAGTTCACCAGGAGCTGCAGGAGTTATACAGAGCACACCCTAGGCACACAGAGATCGGAATGTTGACCAGGAGCTGCAGGGGTTATACAGAGCACACCTTGCCACACAGAGATGGGAATGTTGACCATGAGCTACAGGGGTTATACAGAGCACACCCTGGCCACACAGAGATGGGAATGTTGACCAGGAGCTGCAGGAGTTAATCAGAGCACACCCTGGCCACACAGAGATGGGAATGTTGACCAGGAGCTGCTGGGGTTATACAGAGCACATCCTGGCCACACATATAGATGGGAATGTTAACCAGGAGCTGCAGCGGTTATACAGAGCACACCCTGGCCACACAGAGATGGGAATGTTGACCAGGAGCTGCTGGGGTTATACAGAGCACACCCTGGCCACACAGGGATGGTAATGTTGACCAGGAGCTGCAGGGGTTATGCAGAGCACACCCTGGCCTCACAGAGATGGGAATGTTCACCAGGAGCTGCAGGAGTTATACAGAGCACACCCTGGCCACACAGAGATGGGAATGTTGACCAGGAGCTGCAGGGGTTATGCAGAGCACACCCTGGCCACACTGAGATGGGAATGTTGACCAGGAGCTGCAGGAGTTATACAGAGCACACCCTAGGCACACAGAGATGGGAATGTTGACCAGGAGCTGCAGGGGTTAAACAGAGCACACCTTGGCCACACAGAGATGGGAATGTTGACCATGAGCTACAGGGGTTATACAGTGCACACCCTGGCCACACAGAGATGGGAATGTTGACCAGGAGCTGCAGGAGTTAATCAGAGCACACCCTGGCCACACAGAGATGGGAATGTTGACCAGGAGCTGCTGGGGTTATACAGAGCACACCCTGGCCACACAGAGATGGTAATGTTGACCAGGAGCTGCAGGGGTTATGCAGAGCACACCCTGGCCACACTGAGATGGGAATGTTGACCAGGAGCTGCAGGAGTTATACAGAGCACACCCTGACCACACACAGAGATGGGAATGTTGACCAGGAGCTGCAGGGGTATACAGAGCACATCCTGGCCAAACAGAGATGGGAATGTTGACCAGGAGCTGCTGGGGTTATACAGAGCACACCCTGGCCACACAGATATGGGAATGTTGACCAGGAGCTGCTAGGGTTATACAGAGCACACCCTCGACACACAGAGATGGGAATGTCGACCAGGAGCTGCAGGAGTTATGCTGAGCACACCCTTGCCACACAGAGATGGGAATGTTGACCAGGAGCTGCAGGGGTTATACAGAGCACACCCTGCCCACACACGGAAATGGGAATGTTGACCAGGAGCTGCAGGAGTTATGCTGAGCACACCCTGGCCACACAGAGATGGGAGTGTTGAACAGGAGCTGCAGGGGTTATACAGAGCACACCCTGGCCACTCAGATATGGGAATGTTGACCAGGAGCTGCAGGAGTTATGCAGAGCGCATCCTGGCCACACTCAGATATGGGAATGTTGACCAGGACCTGCAGGGGTTATACAGAGCAAACCATGGACACACAGAGATGGGAATGTTGACCAGGAGCTGCAGGGATTATACAGAGCACACCCTGGCCACACTGAGATGGGAATGTTGACCAGGAGCTGCAGGGGTTATACAGAGCACACCCTGGACACACAGAGATGGGAATGTTGACCTGGAGCTGCTGGGGTTATACAGTGCACACCCTGGATACACAGAGATGGGAATGTTGACCAGGAGTTGCTGGGGTTATACAGTGCACATCCTGGCCACACAGAGATGGGAATGTTGACCAGGAGCTGCAGGAGTTATACAGAGCACACCCTGACCACACACAGAGATGGGAATGTTGACCAGGAGCTGCTGGGGTTATACAGTGCACATCCTGGCCACACAGAGATGGGAATGTTGACCAGGAGCTGCAGGGGTTTTACAGAGCACACCCTGGCCACACAGAGATGGGAATGTTGACCAGGAGCTGCAGGGGTTATACAGAGCACACCCTGGACACACAGAGATGGGAATGTTGACCAGGAGCTGCAGGGGTTAAACAGAGCACACCCTGGCCACACAGAGATGGGAATGTTGACCAGGAGCTGCTGGGGTTATACAGAGCACACCCTGGCCACACAGATATGGGAATGTTGACCAGGAGCTGCTAGGGTTATACAGAGCACACCCTCGACACACAGAGATGGGAATGTCGACCAGGAGCTGCAGGGGTTATACAGAGCACACCCTGGCCACACAGAGATGAGAATATTGAATAGGAGCTGCTGGTGTTATACAGTGAACACATTGGCCACACAGAGATGGGAATGTTGACCAGGAGCTACTGGGGTTACACAGAGCACACCCTGGACACACAGAGAAGGACATGTTGACCAGGAGCTTCAGGAGTTATACAGAGCACATCCTGGCCACACACAGAGATGGGAATGTTGACCAGGAGCTGCAGGGGTTATGCAGAGCACACCCTGGCCACACTGAGATGGGAATGTTGACCAGGAGCTGCAGGAGTTATACAGAGCACACCCTGACCACACACAGAGATGGGAATGTTGACCAGGAGCTACTGGGGTTATACAGAGCACACCCTGGACACACACAGAGATGGGAATGTTGACCAGGAGCTGCAGGGGTTATACAGAGCACACCCTGGCCATACAGAGATGGGAATGTTGACCAGGAGCTGCAGGGGTATACAGAGCACATCCTGGCCAAACAGAGATGGGAATGTTGACCAGGAGCTGCTGCGGTTATACAGAGCACACCCTGGCCACACAGATATGGGAATGTTGACCAGGAGCTGCTAGGGTTATACAGAGCACACCCTCGACACACAGAGATGGGAATGTCGACCAGGAGCTGCAGGAGTTATACTGAGCACACCCTGGCCACACAGAGATGAGAATGTTGACCAGGAGCTGCAGGAGTTATGCAGAGCGCATCCTGGCCACATTCAGATATGGGAATGTTGACCAGGACCTGCAGGAGTTGTACAGAGCAAACCATGGACACACAGAGATGGGAATGTTGACCAGGAGCTGCAGGGATTATACAGAGCACACCCTGGCCACACTGAGATGGGAATGTTGACCAGGAGCTGCAGGGGTTATACAGAGCACACCCTGGCCACACAGAGATGGGAATGTTGACCAGGAGCTGCAGGAGTTAATCAGAGCACACCCTGGCCACACAGAGATGGGAATGTTGACCAGGAGCTGCTGGGGTTATACAGAGCACATCCTGGCCACACATATAGATGGGAATGTTAACCAGGAGCTGCAGCGGTTATACAGAGCACACCCTGGCCACACAGAGATGGGAATGTTGACCAGGAGCTGCTGGGGTTATACAGAGCACACCCTGGCCACACAGGGATGGTAATGTTGACCAGGAGCTGCAGGGGTTATGCAGAGCACACCCTGGCCTCACAGAGATGGGAATGTTCACCAGGAGCTGCAGGAGTTATACAGAGCACACCCTGGCCACACAGAGATGGGAATGTTGACCAGGAGCTGCAGGGGTTATGCAGAGCACACCCTGGCCACACTGAGATGGGAATGTTGACCAGGAGCTGCAGGAGTTATACAGAGCACACCCTAGGCACACAGAGATGGGAATGTTGACCAGGAGCTGCAGGGGTTAAACAGAGCACACCTTGGCCACACAGAGATGGGAATGTTGACCATGAGCTACAGGGGTTATACAGTGCACACCCTGGCCACACAGAGATGGGAATGTTGACCAGGAGCTGCAGGAGTTAATCAGAGCACACCCTGGCCACACAGAGATGGGAATGTTGACCAGGAGCTGCTGGGGTTATACAGAGCACACCCTGGCCACACAGAGATGGTAATGTTGACCAGGAGCTGCAGGGGTTATGCAGAGCACACCCTGGCCACACTGAGATGGGAATGTTGACCAGGAGCTGCAGGAGTTATACAGAGCACACCCTGACCACACACAGAGATGGGAATGTTGACCAGGAGCTGCAGGGGTATACAGAGCACATCCTGGCCAAACAGAGATGGGAATGTTGACCAGGAGCTGCTGGGGTTATACAGAGCACACCCTGGCCACACAGATATGGGAATGTTGACCAGGAGCTGCTAGGGTTATACAGAGCACACCCTCGACACACAGAGATGGGAATGTCGACCAGGAGCTGCAGGAGTTATGCTGAGCACACCCTGGCCACACAGAGATGGGAATGTTGACCAGGAGCTGCAGGGGTTATACAGAGCACACCCTGCCCACACACGGAAATGGGAATGTTGACCAGGAGCTGCAGGAGTTATGCTGAGCACACCCTGGCCACACAGAGATGGGAGTGTTGAACAGGAGCTGCAGGGGTTATACAGAGCACACCCTGGCCACTCAGATATGGGAATGTTGACCAGGAGCTGCAGGAGTTATGCAGAGCGCATCCTGGCCACACTCAGATATGGGAATGTTGACCAGGACCTGCAGGGGTTATACAGAGCAAACCATGGACACACAGAGATGGGAATGTTGACCAGGAGCTGCAGGGATTATACAGAGCACACCCTGGCCACACTGAGATGGGAATGTTGACCAGGAGCTGCTGCGGTTATACAGAGCACACCCTGGCCACACAGATATGGGAATGTTGACCAGGAGCTGCTAGGGTTATACAGAGCACACCCTCGACACACAGAGATGGGAATGTCGACCAGGAGCTGCAGGAGTTATACTGAGCACACCCTGGCCACACAGAGATGAGAATGTTGACCAGGAGCTGCAGGAGTTATGCAGAGCGCATCCTGGCCACATTCAGATATGGGAATGTTGACCAGGACCTGCAGGAGTTGTACAGAGCAAACCATGGACACACAGAGATGGGAATGTTGACCAGGAGCTGCAGGGATTATACAGAGCACACCCTGGCCACACTGAGATGGGAATGTTGACCAGGAGCTGCAGGGGTTATACAGAGCACACCCTGGCCACACAGAGATGGGAATGTTGACCAGGAGCTGCAGGAGTTAATCAGAGCACACCCTGGCCACACAGAGATGGGAATGTTGACCAGGAGCTGCTGGGGTTATACAGAGCACATCCTGGCCACACATATAGATGGGAATGTTAACCAGGAGCTGCAGCGGTTATACAGAGCACACCCTGGCCACACAGAGATGGGAATGTTGACCAGGAGCTGCTGGGGTTATACAGAGCACACCCTGGCCACACAGGGATGGTAATGTTGACCAGGAGCTGCAGGGGTTATGCAGAGCACACCCTGGCCTCACAGAGATGGGAATGTTCACCAGGAGCAGCAGGAGTTATACAGAGCACACCCTGGCCACACAGAGATGGGAATGTTGACCAGGAGCTGCAGGGGTTATGCAGAGCACACCCTGGCCACACTGAGATGGGAATGTTGACCAGGAGCTGCAGGAGTTATACAGAGCACACCCTAGGCACACAGAGATGGGAATGTTGACCAGGAGCTGCAGGGGTTAAACAGAGCACACCTTGGCCACACAGAGATGGGAATGTTGACCATGAGCTACAGGGGTTATACAGTGCACACCCTGGCCACACAGAGATGGGAATGTTGACCAGGAGCTGCAGGAGTTAATCAGAGCACACCCTGGCCACACAGAGATGGGAATGTTGACCAGGAGCTGCTGGGGTTATACAGAGCACACCCTGGCCACACAGAGATGGTAATGTTGACCAGGAGCTGCAGGGGTTATGCAGAGCACACCCTGGCCACACTGAGATGGGAATGTTGACCAGGAGCTGCAGGAGTTATACAGAGCACACCCTGACCACACACAGAGATGGGAATGTTGACCAGGAGCTGCAGGGGTATACAGAGCACATCCTGGCCAAACAGAGATGGGAATGTTGACCAGGAGCTGCTGGGGTTATACAGAGCACACCCTGGCCACACAGATATGGGAATGTTGACCAGGAGCTGCTAGGGTTATACAGAGCACACCCTCGACACACAGAGATGGGAATGTCGACCAGGAGCTGCAGGAGTTATGCTGAGCACACCCTGGCCACACAGAGATGGGAATGTTGACCAGGAGCTGCAGGGGTTATACAGAGCACACCCTGCCCACACACGGAAATGGGAATGTTGACCAGGAGCTGCAGGAGTTATGCTGAGCACACCCTGGCCACACAGAGATGGGAGTGTTGAACAGGAGCTGCAGGGGTTATACAGAGCACACCCTGGCCACTCAGATATGGGAATGTTGACCAGGAGCTGCAGGAGTTATGCAGAGCGCATCCTGGCCACACTCAGATATGGGAATGTTGACCAGGACCTGCAGGGGTTATACAGAGCAAACCATGGACACACAGAGATGGGAATGTTGACCAGGAGCTGCAGGGATTATACAGAGCACACCCTGGCCACACTGAGATGGGAATGTTGACCAGGAGCTGCAGGGGTTATACAGAGCACACCCTGGACACACAGAGATGGGAATGTTGACCTGGAGCTGCAGGGGTAAACAGAGCACACCCTGGCCACACAGAGATGGGAATGTTGACCAGGAGCTGCTGGGGTTATACAGTGCACACCCTGGATACACAGAGATGGGAATGTTGACCAGGAGTTGCTGGGGTTATACAGAGCACACCCTGGCCACACAGATACGGGAATGTTGACCAGGAGCTGCTAGGGTTATACAGTGCACATCCTGGCCACACAGAGATGGGAATGTTGACCAGGAGCTGCAGGAGTTATACAGAGCACACCCTGACCACACACAGAGATGGGAATGTTGACCAGGAGCTGCTGGGGTTATACAGTGCACATCCTGGCCACACAGAGATGGGAATGTTGACCAGGAGCTGCAGGGGTTTTACAGAGCACACCCTGGCCACACAGAGATGGGAATGTTGACCAGGAGCTGCAGGGGTTATACAGAGCACACCCTGGACACACAGAGATGGGAATGTTGACCAGGAGCTGCAGGGGTTAAACAGAGCACACCCTGGCCACACAGAGATGGGAATGTTGACCAGGAGCTGCTGGGGTTATACAGAGCACACCCTGGCCACACAGATATGGGAATGTTGACCAGGAGCTGCTAGGGTTATACAGAGCACACCCTCGACACACAGAGATGGGAATGTCGACCAGGAGCTGCAGGGGTTATACAGAGCACACCCTGGCCACACAGAGATGAGAATATTGAATAGGAGCTGCTGGTGTTATACAGTGAACACATTGGCCACACAGAGATGGGAATGTTGACCAGGAGCTACTGGGGTTACACAGAGCACACCCTGGACACACAGAGAAGGACATGTTGACCAGGAGCTTCAGGAGTTATACAGAGCACATCCTGGCCACACACAGAGATGGGAATGTTAACCAGGAGCTGCAGGGGTTATACAGAGCACACCCTGGTCACACAGAGATGGGAATGTTGACCAGGACCTGCAAGGGTTATACAGAGCAAACCATGGACACACAGAGATGGGAATGTTGACCAGGAGCTGCAGGGATTATACAGAGCACCCTGGCCACACAGAAATGGGAATGTTGACCAGGAGCTGCAGGGGTTATGCAGAGCACACCCTGGCCACACTGAGATGGGAATGTTGACCAGGAGCTGCAGGAGTTATACAGAGCACACCCTGACCACACACAGAGATGGGAATGTTGACCAGGAGCTACTGGGGTTATACAGAGCACACCCTGGACACACACAGAGATGGGAATGTTGACCAGGAGCTGCAGGGGTTATACAGAGCACACCCTGGCCATACAGAGATGGGAATGTTGACCAGGAGCTGCAGGGGTATACAGAGCACATCCTGGCCAAACAGAGATGGGAATGTTGACCAGGAGCTGCTGCGGTTATACAGAGCACACCCTGGCCACACAGATATGGGAATGTTGACCAGGAGCTGCTAGGGTTATACAGAGCACACCCTCGACACACAGAGATGGGAATGTCGACCAGGAGCTGCAAGAGTTATACTGAGCACACCCTGGCCACACAGAGATGAGAATGTTGACCAGGAGCTGCAGGAGTTATGCAGAGCGCATCCTGGCCACATTCAGATATGGGAATGTTGACCAGGACCTGCAGGAGTTGTACAGAGCAAACCATGGACACACAGAGATGGGAATGTTGACCAGGAGCTGCAGGGATTATACAGAGCACACCCTGGCCACACTGAGATGGGAATGTGGACCAGGAGCTGCAGGGGTTATACAGAGCACACCCTGGACACACAGAGATGGGAATGTTGACCAGGAGCTGCAGGGGTTAAACAGAGCACACCCTGGCCACACAGAGATGGGAATGTTGACCAGGAGCTGCTGGGGTTATACAGAGCACACCCTGGATACACAGAGATGGGAATGTTGACCAGGAGTTGCTGGGGTTATACAGAGCACACCCTGGCCACACAGATACGGGAATGTTGACCAGGAGCTGCTAGGGTTATACAGTGCACATCCTTGCCACACAGAGATGGGAATGTTGACCAGGAGCTGCAGGGGTTATACAGAGCACAGCCTGGCCACACAGAGATGGGAATGTTGACCAGGAGCTGCAGGGGTAGACAGAGCACATCCTGGCCAAGCAGAGATGGGAATGTTGACCAGGAGCTGCAGGAGTTATACAGAGCACACCATGACCACACACAGAGATGGGAATGTTGACCAGGAGCTGCTGGGGTTATACAGTGCACATCCTGGCCACACAGAGATGGGAATGTTGACCAGGAGCTGCAGGGGATTTACAGAGCACACCCTGGCCACACAGAGATGGGAATGTTGACCAGGAGCTGCAGGGGTTATACAGAGCAAACCATGGACACACAGAGATGGGAATGTTGACCAGGAGCTGCAGGGGTTATACAGAGCACACCCTGGACACACAGAGATGGGAATGTTGACCAGGAGCTGCAGGGGTTAAACAGAGCACACCCTGGCCACACAGAGATGGGAATGTTGACCAGGAGCTGCTGGGGTTATACAGAGCACACCCTGGATACACAGAGATGGGAATGTTGACCAGGAGTTGCTGGGGTTATACAGAGCACACCCTGGCCACACAGATACGGGAATGTTGACCAGGAGCTGCTAGGGTTATACAGTGCACATCCTTGCCACACAGAGATGGGAATGTTGACCAGGAGCTGCAGGGGTTATACAGAGCACAGCCTGGCCACACAGAGATGGGAATGTTCACCAGGAGCTGCAGGGGTAGACAGAGCACATCCTGGCCAAGCAGAGATGGGAATGTTGACCAGGAGCTGCAGGAGTTATACAGAGCACACCATGACCACACATAGAGATGGGAATGTTGACCAGGAGCTGCTGGGGTTATACAGTGCACATCCTGGCCACACAGAGATGGGAATGTTGACCAGGAGCTGCAGGGGATTTACAGAGCACACCCTGGCCACACAGAGATGGGAATGTTGACCAGGAGCTGCAGGGGTTATACAGAGCAAACCATGGACACACAGAGATGGGAATGTTGACCAGGAGCTGCAGGGATTATACAGAGCACACCCTGGCCACACAGAGATGGGAATGTTGACCAGGAGCTGCAGGGGTTAAACAGATCACACCCTGGCAACACAGATATGGGAATGTTGACCAGGAGCTGCTAGGGTTATACAGTGCACATCCTTGCCACACAGAGATGGGAATGTTGACCAGGAGCTGCAGGGGTTATACAGAGCAAAGCCTGGCCACACAGAGATGGGAATGTTGACCAGGAGCTGCAGGGGTTATACAGAGCACAGCCTGGCCACACAGAGATGGGAATGTTGACCAGGACCAATTAAAAAGCTGTGTCAGAGACCTCTGTGCCTGTATGTAGTTAACCATTTAATGCTCAATACTCTCTGGACGCAGGGGACAGGCAGTGTGACCTCGAGAGCCCCCAATTAATAAGCGGTTTCAGAGACCCCTGTGCTGGAGATAGTTAACCATTTAATGCTCAATAATGCCTGGGAGCAGGAAACAGGCAGTGTGTCCTCGAAAGCCCCCAATTAAAAAGGTGATTCAGTGATCTGTGCTGTATATAGTTAACCATTAACTTCTCAATAATCACTGGGAGCAGGGGACAGGCAGTGTGGCCTCGGGAGCCAACAATTAAAAAGCTGTTTCAGAGACCTCTGTGCTGTAGAGATTTAACCATTTACTGCTCAATAATAACAGGGAGCAGGGGACAGGCAGTGTGGTCTGCGAGCCCCCAATTAAAAACCTGTTTCAGAGACCTCTGTGCTGTTTATAGTTAACCATTTACTGCTCAATAATCCCTGGGTGCAGGGTACATGCAATGTGACCTCGGGAGTCCACACTTAAAAAGCTGTTTCAGAGACCTCTGTGCCTGTATATAGTTAACCATTTACTGCTCAATAATCCCTGGGAGCAGGGGACAGGCATTGTGGCCTCGGGAGCCCCCAATTAAAAAGTTATTTCAGAGAACTCTGTACTGTATATAGTTAACCATTTACTGCTCAATAATCCCTGTGTGCAGGGTACAGGCAGTGTGGCCTTGGGAGTCCACACTTAAAAAGCTGTTTCAGAGACCTCTGTGCCTGTATATAGTTAACCATTTACTGCTCAATAATCCCTGGGAGCAGGGGACAGGCATTGTGGCCTCGGGAGCCCCCAATTAAAAAGATATTTCAGAGAACTCTGTACTGTATATAGTTAACCATTTACTGCTCAATAATCCCTGGGAGCAGGGGACAGACAGTGTGGTCCGGGAGCCCCCAATTAAAAAGCTGTTTCAGAGACCTCTGTGCTGTACATAGTCAACCATTTACTTCTCAATAATCCCTGGGAGCAGGGGACAGGCAGTGTGGCCACGGGACCCCCAATTAAAAAGCTGTTTCAGAGACCTCTGTGCTGTATATAGTTAACCATTTACTGCTCAATAATCCCTGGGAGCAGGGGACAGGCAGTGTGGCCTCGGGATCCCACAATTAAAAAGCTGTTTCAGAGACCTCTGTGCTGTATATAGTTAACCATTTACTGCTAATAATCCCTGGGAGCAGGGGACAGGCAGTGTGGCCTCGGGAGCCCCCAATTAAAAAGCTGTTTCAGAGACCTCTGTGCCTGTATGTAGTTAACCATTAACTGCTCAATACTCTCTGGACGCAGGGGACAGGCAGTGTAGCCTCGGGAGCTCCCAATTTATAAGCGGTTTCAGAGACCCCTGTGCTGGAGATAGTTAACCATTTAATGCTCAATACTCTCTGGACGCAGGGGACAGGCAGTGTGGCCTCGAGAGCCCCCAATTAATAAGCGGTTTCAGAGACCCCTGTGCTGGAGATAGTTAACCATTTAATGCTCAATAATGCCTGGGAGCAGGAAACAGGCAGTGTGTCCTCGAAAGCCCCCAATTAAAAAGGTGATTCAGTGATCTGTGCTGTATATAGTTAACCATTAACTTCTCAATAATCACTGGGAGCAGGGGACAGGCAGTGTGGCCTCGGGAGCCAACAATTAAAAAGCTGTTTCAGAGACCTCTGTGCTGTATATAGTTAAGCATTTACCGCTCAATAATCCCTGGCAGCTGGGGACAGGCAGTGTGGCTCCGGGAGCCCCCAATTATAAAGCTGTTTCAGTGACCTCTGTGCTGAATATCGTTAACCATTAACTGCTCAATAATCCCTGGGAGCAGAGGGCAGGCAGTGTGCCCACGGGAGCCCCCAGTTAAAAAGCTGTTTCTGAGACCTCTGTGCTGTATATAGTTAACCATTTACTGCTCAATAATCCCTGGGAGCAAGGGACAGACAGTGTGGTCCGGGAGCCCTCAATTAAAAAGTTGATTCAGAGACCTCTGCGCCTGTATGTAGTTAACCATTTATTGCTCAATTATCTCTGGGAGCTGGGAACAGGCAGTATGGCCTCGGGAGCTCCCAATTAAAAAGCTGTTTCAGAGACCTCTGTGCCTGTACAAGGTTAACCAATGACTGCTCAATAATCCCTGGGAGCAGGGGACAGGCAGTGTGGCCTCGGGAGCTCCCAATTAAAAAGCTGTTTCAGAGACCTCTGTGCCTGTACAAGGTTAACCATTTACTGCTCAATAATCCCTGGGAGCAGGGTACAGGCAGTGTGGCCTCGGGACACCTTAATTACAAAGCTGTTTCAGAGATCTCTGTGCCTGTACAAGGTTCACCATTTACTGCTCAATAATCCCTGGGAGCAGGGTTCAGGCAGTGTGGCATCGGGAGACCCCAATTAAAAAGCTGTTTCAGAGACCTCTGTGCTGCATATAGTTCACCATTTACTGCTCACTAATCCCTGGGAGGAGGGTTCAGGCAGTGTGGCCTCGGGAGCTACCAATTAAAAAGCTGTTTCAGAGACCCTCCCAATAATACAACATCCAGAAACACATCCACATCACTTCCACTAACTTCCCAATAACACAACCTCCAGAAACAGCCACCCCCATCACCTCCACTAACTTCCCAATAACACAAGTTCAAGAAACACATTCACATCACCTCCACTAACTTCCCAATAACGCAACCTCCAGAAACACATCCTCATCACCTCCACTAACTTCCCAATAACACAACCTCCAGAAACACATCCACATCACCTCCACTAACTCCCCAATAACACAACCTCCAGAAACACATCCTGATCACCTCCACTAACCTCCCAATAACACAACCACCAGAACCACATCCTCATCACCACCACTAACTTCCCAAAAACACAAGCTCCAGAAACACATCCTGATCACCACCACTAACTTCCCAATAACACAACCTCAAGAAACACATCCACATCACCACCAATAACTTCCCAATAACACAACCTCCAGAAACACATCCTCATCACCTCCACTAACTTCCAAATAACACAACCACCAGAAATACATCCTGATCACCTCCACCAACTTCCCAATAACACAACCTCCAGAAACACATCCTGAGCACCTCCACTAACTTCCCTATAACACAACCTCCAGAATCACATCCTCATCACCTCCACTAACCTCCCAATAACACAACCTCCAGAAACAAATCCTCATCAACCCCACTAACCTCCCAATAACACAACCACCAGAACCACATCCTCATCACCACCACCAACTTCCCAATAACACAACCTCCAGAAACACATCCTGATCACCTCCACTAACTTCCCAATAATACAACCTCCAGAAACACATCCTCATCACCTCCACTAACTTCCCAATAACACAACCTCCAGAAACACATCCTCATCACCACCACCAACTTCCCAATAACACAACCTCCAGAAACACATCCTCATCATCCCCACTAACTTCCCAATAACACAACCTCCAGAAACACATCCTCATCACCTCCACTAACTTCCCAATAACACAACCTCCAGAAACCCATCCTCATCACCTCCACTAACTTCCCAATAACACAACCTCCAGAAACACATCCTCTACACCTCCACTAACTTCCCAATAACACAACCTCCAGAAATACATCCACATCACCTCTACTAACTTCCCAATAACACAACCTCCAGAAACACATCCTCATCACCTACACTAGCTTCCCAATAACACAACCTCCAGAAACACATCCCCATCACCTACACTAACTTCCCAATCACACAACCTCCAGAAACATGTTCACATAACCTTCATTAACCTCCAAATCACACAACCTCCATTAACACATTCACATCACCTCCACTAACTTCCCAATAACACAACCACCAGAACCACATCCTCATCACCTCCACTAACTTCCCAATAACACAACCTCCAGAAACACATCCACATCAACTCCACTAACTTCCCAATAACACAACCTCCAGAAACCCATCCTCATCAACTCCACTATCTTCCCAATAACACAACCACCAGAACCACATCCTGATCATCACCACTAACTTCCCAATAACACAACCTCCAGAAACCCATCCACATCACCTCCACTACCTTCCCAATAACACAACCACCAGAACCACATCGTCATCACCACCACTAACTTCACAATAACACAACCTCGAGAAACACGTCCTCATCACCTCCATTAACACCCCAATAACAAAATCTCGAGAAATCCATTCTCGTCACATCCACCATCTTCCTAATGACCCAAACCCCAGAAACCCATCCTGATCCCCTCCACTAACTTCCCAATAACACCAACTCCAGAAACACATCCACATTTCCTCCACTAATTTCCCAATAACACAAACCTGCAGAAACACATCCTCATAAACTCCACTAACTTCCCAATAACACCAACTCCAGAAACACGTCCTCATCACCTCCAATAACTTCCCAATAACACAACCTCCAGAAACACATCCTCATCACCTCCACTAACTTCCCAATAACACAAACTCCAGAAACACATCCTCATCAACTCCACTAAGTTCCCAATAACACAACCACCAGAACCACATCCTCATCACCTCCACTAACTTCCCAATAACACAACCTCAAGAAACACATCCACATCACCACCAATAACTTCCCAATAACACAACCTCCAGAAACACATCCTCATCACCTCCACTAACTTCCCAATAACACAACCACCAGAAATACATCCTGATCACCTCCACAAACTTCCCAATAACACAACCTCCAGAAACACATCCTGAGCACCTCCACTAACTTCCCTATAACACAACCTCCAGAATCACATCCTCATCACCTCCACTAACCTCCCAATAACACAACCTCCAGAAACAAATCCTCATCACCCCCACTAACCTCCCAATAACACAACCACCAGAACCACATCCTCATCACCACCACCAACTTCCCAATAACACAACCTCCAGAAACACATCCTGATCACCTCCACTAACGTCCCAATAATACAACCTCCAGAAACACATCCTCATCACCTCCACTAACTTCCCAATAACACAACCTCCAGAAACCCATCATCATCACCTCCAATAACTTCCCAATAACACAACCTCCAGAAACACATCCTCATCACCTCCACTAACTTCCCAATAACACAACCTCCAGAAACCCATCCTCATCACCTCCACTAACTTCCCAATAACACAACCTCCAGAAACACATCCTCTACACCTCCACTAACTTCCCAATAACACAACCTCCAGAAATACATCCACATCACCTCTACTAACTTCCCAATAACACAACCTCCAGAAACACATCCTCATCACCTACACTAGCTTCCCAATAACACAACCTCCAGAAACACATCCCCATCACCTACACTAACTTCCCAATCACACAACCTCCAGAAACATGTTCACATAACCTTCATTAACCTCCAAATCACACAACCTCCATTAACACATTCACATCACCTCCACTAACTTCCCAATAACACAACCACCAGAACCACATCCTCATCACCTCCACTAACTTCCCAATAACACAACCTCCAGAAACACATCCACATGACCTCCACTAACTTCCCAACAACACAACCTCCAGAAACCCATCCTCATCAACTCCACTATCTTCCCAATAACACAACCACCAGAACCACATCCTGATCATCACCACTAACTTCCCAATAACACAACCTCCAGAAACCCATCCACATCACCTCCACTACCTTCCCAATAACACAACCACCAGAACCACATCGTCATCACCACCACTAACTTCACAATAACACAACCTCAAGAAACACATCCACATCACCTCCACTAACTTCCCAATAACACAACCACCAGAACCACATCGTCATCACCACCACTAACTTCACGATAACACAACCTCGAGAAACACGTCCTCATCACCTCCATTAACTCCCCAATAACAAAATCTCGAGAAATCCATTCTCGTCACATCCACCATCTTCCTAATGACCCAAACCCCAGAAACCCATCCTGATCCCCTCCACTAACTTCCCAATAACACCAACTCCCGAAACACATCCACATTTCCTCCACTAACTTCCCAATAACACAAACCTGCAGAAACACATCCTCATAAACTCCACTAACTTCCCAATAACACCAACTCCAGAAACACGTCCTCATCACCTCCAATAACTTCCCAATAACACAACCTCCAGAAACACATCCTCATCACCTCCACTAACTTCCCAATAACACAAACTCCAGAAACACATCCTCATCAACTCCACTAAGTTCCCAATAACACAACCACCAGATCCACATCCTCATCACCTCCACTAACTTCCCAATAACACAACCTCAAGAAACACATCCACATCACCACCAATAACTTCCCAATAACACAACCTCCAGAAACACCACCTCATCACCTCCACTAACTTCCCAATAACACAACCACCAGAAATACATCCTGATCACCTCCACCAACTTCCCAATAACACAACCTCCAGAAACACGTCCTCATCACCTCCACTAACTTCCCAATCACACAACCTCCAGAAACACATCCTCATCACCTCCACCAACTTCCCAATTACACAACCTCCAGAAACACGTCCTCATCACCTCCACTAACTTCCCAATCACACAACCTCCAGAAACACGTCCTCATCACCTCCACTAACTTCCCAATAACACAACCTCCAGAAACACATCCTGAGCACCTCCACTAACTTCCCTATAACACAACCTCCAGAATCACATCCTCATCACCTCCACTAACCTCCCAATAACACAACCTCCAGTAACAAATCCTCATCACCCCCACTAACCTCCCAATAACACAACCACCAGAACCACATCCTCATCACCACCACCAACTTCCCAATAACACAACCTCCAGAAACACATCCTGATCACCTCCAATAACTTCCCAATAACACAACCTCCAGAAACACATCCTCATCACCTCCACTAACTTCCCAATAACACAACCTCCAGAAACCCATCCTCATCACCTCCACTAATTTCCCAATAACACAACCTCCAGAAACACATCCTCATCACCTCCACTAACTTCCCAATAACACAACCTGCAGAAATTCATCCACATCCCCTCTACTAACTTCCCAATAACACAACCTCCAGAAACACATCCTCATCACCTACACTAGCTTCCCAATAACACAACCTCCAGAAACACATCCCCATCACCTACACTAACTTCCCAATCACACAACCTCCAGAAACATGTTCACATAACCTTCATTAACCTCCAAATCACACAACCTCCATTAACACATTCACATCACCTCCACTAACTTCCCAATAACACAACCACCAGAACCACATCCTCATCACCTCCACTAACTTCCCAATAACACAACCTCCAGAAACACATCCACATCACCTCCACTAACTTCCCAATAACACAACCTCCAGAAACCCATCCTCATCAACTCCACTATCTTCCCAATAACACAACCACCAGAACCACATCCTGATCATCACCACTAACTTCCCAATAACACAACCTCCAGAAACCCATTCACATCACCTCCACTACCTTCCCAATAACACAACCACTAGAACCACATCGTCATCACCACCACTAACTTCACAATAACACAACCTCAAGAAACACATCCACATCACCTCCACTAACTTCCCAATAACACAACCACCAGAACCACATCGTCATCACCACCACTAACTTCACAATAACACAAACCTGCAGAAACACATCCTCATAAACTCCACTAACTTCCCAATAACACCAACTCCAGAAACACGTCCTCATCACCTCCAATAACTTCCCAATAACACAACCTCCAGAAACACATCCTCATCACCTCCACTAACTTCCCAATAACACAAACTCCAGAAACATATCCTCATCAACTCCACTAAGTTCCCAATAACACAACCACCAGAACCACATCCTCATCACCTCCACTAACTTCACAATAACACATCCTACAGAAATACATCCACATCACCTCCATTAACTTCCCAATAACTCAAACTCCAGAAACCCGTCCTCATCTACTCCACTAACTTCCCAATAACACAACCTCCAGAAACACATCCTCATCACCTCCACTAACTTCCCAATAACACAACCTCCAGAAACACATCCACATCACCACCACTAACTTCCCAATAACACAAGATCCAGAAACACATCCGCAACACCTCCACTCACTTCCCAATAACACAACCTCCAGAAACACTTCCTCATCACCTCCACTAACTTCCCAATCACACAACCTCCATTAACACATTCACATCACCTCCACTAACTTCCCAATAACACAACCACCAGAACCACATCGTTATCACCACCACTAACTTCCCAATGACACAACCTCCAGAAACACATCCACATCACCTCCATTAACTCCCCAATAACAAAATCTCGAGAAATCCATTCTCATCACATCCACCATGTTCCTAATGACCCAAACCCCAGAAACCCATCCTGATCCCCTCCACTAACTTCCCAATAACACCAACTCCAGAAACACATCCACATTTCCTCCACTAACTTGCCAATAACACAACCTCCAGAAACACATCCTCATCAACTCCACTGACTTCCCAATAACACCAACTCCAGAAACACATCCTCATCACCTCCATTAACTTCCCAATAAAACAACCTCCAGAAACACATCCTCATCACCTCCACTAACCTCCCAATAACACAACCTCCAGAAACCCATCCACATCACGTCCACTAACTTCCCAATAACATAACCTCCAGAAACACGTCCTCATCACTTCCACTAACTTCCCAATAACACAACCTACAGAAACACATACGCATCACGTCCACTAACCTCCCAATAACATAACCTCCAGAAACACATTCTCATCACCGACACTAACCTCCCAATAACACAAGCTCCAGAAACACATCCTCATCAACTCCACTAAGTTCCCAATAACACAACCACCAGAACCACATCCTCATCACCTCCACTAACTTCACAATAACACGACCTCCAGAAATACATCAACATCACCTCCATTAACTTCCCAATAACTCAAACTCCAGAATCTCGTCCTCATCACCTCCACTAACGTCCCAATAACACAACCTCCAGAAACACATCCTCATCACCTCTACTAACTTCCTAATAACACAACCTCCAGAAACACATCATCAACACCTCCACTAACTTCCCAATAACACAACCTCCAGAAACACATCCTGATCACCTCCACTAACTTCCCAATAACACAACCTCCAGAAACACGTCCTCATCACCTCCACTCATGTCCCAATAACACAACCTGCAGAAACACATCCTCATAACCTCCATTAACCTCCCAATCACACAACCTCCATTAACACATTCACATCACCTCCACTAACTTCCCAATAACACAACCACCAGAACCACATCGTCATCACCACCACTAACTTCCCAATGACACAACCTCCAGAAGCACATCCACATCACCTCCATTAACCGCCCAATAACACAACCTCCAGAAACACATCCACATCACCTCCATTAACTCCCCAATAACACAACCTTCAGAAACACATCCTCATCACCTCCACTAACTTCCCAATAACACAACCTCCAGAAACACATCCTCATCACCTACACTAGCTTCCCAATAACACAACCTCCAGAAACACATCCTCATCACCTACACTAACTTCCCAATAACACAACCTCCAGAAACATGTTCACATAACCTTCATTAACCTCCAAATCACACAACCTCCATTAACACATTCACATCACCTCCACTAACTTCCCAATAACACAAGCACCAGAACCACATACTCATCACCTCCACCATCTTCCCAATAACACAACCTCCAGAATCACATCCACATCACCTCCACCATCTTCCCAATAACACAACCTCCAGAAACACATCCTCATCACCTCCACTAACTTCCCAATGACACAACCTCCAGAAACACATCCTCATCACCTCCACTAACTTCCCAATAACACAACCTCCAAAAACATATCCACATCACCTCCATTAACTCCCCAATAACAAAATCTCGAGAAATCCATTCTCATCACATCCACCATGTTCCTAATGACCCAAACCCCAGAAACCCATCCTGATCCCCTCCACTAACTTCCCAATAACACCAACTCAAGAAACACATCTACTTTTCCTCCACTAACTTCCCAATAACACAACCTCCAGAAACACATCCTCATCAACTCCACTAACTTCCCAATAACACCAACTCCAGAAACACAGCCTCATCAACTCCACTAACTCCTCAATTACAGAACCACTAGAATTCGAACCACTTCCCCTCCACTAGCTTCCCAATAATTCAACCTCCAGAAACACGTCCTCATCACCTCCACTAACTTCCCAATAACACAACCTCCAGAAACACGTCCTCATCACCTCCACTAACTTCCCAATAAAACAACCTCCAGAAACATGTCCTCATCACCTCCAATAACCTCCCAATAACACAACCTCCAGAAACCCATCCACATCACGTCCACTAACTTCCCAATAACATAACCTCCAGAAACACATCCTCAACACCTCCGCTAACCCCTCAATAATGCAACTGCCAGAAACACATCCACATCACCTCCACTAGCTTCCCAATAACATAACCCCCAGAAACACATCCTCATCAACCCAACTAACTTCCCAATAACACAACCTCCAGAAACACATCCTCATCACCTCCACTAACTTCCCAATGACACAACCTCCAGAAACACATCTTCATCACCTCCACTAACTTCCCAATAACACAACCACCAGAACCACAACGTCATCACCACCACTTACTTCCCAATGACACAACCTCCAGAAACATATCCACATCACCTCCATTAACTCCCCAATAACAAAATCTCGAGAAATCCATTCTCATCACATCCACCGTGTTCCTAATGACCCAAACCCCAGAAACCCATCCTGATCCCCTCCACTAACTTCCCAATAACACCAACTCAAGAAACGCATCCACATTTCCTCCACTAACTTCCCAATAACACATCCTCCAGAAACAAATCCTCATCAACTCCACTAACTTCCCACTAACACCAACTCCAGAAACACAGCTTCATCAACTCCACTAACTCCTCAATTACAGAACCGCTAGAATTCGAACCACTTCACCTCCACTAGCTTCCCAATAATTCAACCTCCAGAAACACGTCCTCATCACCTCCACTAACTTCCCAATAACACAACCTCCAGAAACACGTCCTCATCACCTCCACTAACTTCCCAATAAAACAACCTCCAGAAACATGTCCTCATCACCTCCAATAATCTCCCAATAATACAACCTCCAGAAACCCATCCACATCACGTCCACTAACTTCCCAATAACATAACCTCCAGAAACACGTGCTCATCACTTCCACTAACTTCCCAATAACACAACCTACAGAAACACATACACATCACGTCCACTACGTCCCAATAACATAATCTCATGAAACACATCCTCATCACCTCCACTAACTTCCCAATAACAAAACATCCAGAAACCCATCCTCATCAACTCCACTATCTTCCCAATAACACCACCTCCAGAAACCCATCCACATCACCTCCACTATATCCCAATAACACAACCACCAGAACCACATCGTCATCACCACCACTAACTTCACAATAACACAACCTCGAGAAGCACATCCTCATCACCTCCACTTACTTCCCAATAACACCACCTCCAGAAACCCATCCACATCACCTCCACTATATCCCAATAACACAACCACCAGAACCACATCGTAATCACCACCACTAACTTCACAATAACACAACCTCGAGAAGCACATCCTCATCACCTCCACTAACTTCCAAATAACACAACCTCCAGAAACACATCCTCATCACCTCCACTAACTTCCCAATGACACAACCTCCAGAAATACATCCTCATCAACCCAACTAACCCCAATAACACAACCTCCAGAAACACATTCTCATCACCTCCACTAACTTCCCAATAACACAACCTCCAGAAACACATCCTCATCACCTCCACAAACTTCCCAATCACACAACCTCCAGAAACCCATCCACATCACCTCCACTAACTTCCCAATAACACAACCTCCAGAAACATGTTCACATCACCTCCACTAACTCCCCAATAACACCAACTCCAGAAACACATCCACATTTCCTCCACTAACTTCCCAATAACACAACTTGCAGGAACACATCCTCATCAACTCAACTAACTTCCCAATAACACAACCAGCAGGAACACATCCTCATCAACTCCAGTAACTTACCAATAACACCAACTCCAGAAACACATCCTCATCAACTCCACTAACTCCTCAATTACAGAACCACCAGAAATCGAACCACTTCACCTCCACTAGCTTCCCAATAATTCAACCTCCAGAAACACGTCCTCATCACCTCCACTAACTTCCCCATAACACAACCTCCAGAAACACGTCCTCATCACCTCCAATAGATTCCCAATAACACAACCTCCAGAAACACGTCCTCATCACCTCCACTAACTTCCCAATAACACAAGCTCCAGAAACACATCCTCATCAACTCCACTAAGTTCCCAATAACACAACCACCAGAACCACATTAACATCACCTCCACTAACTTCACAATAACACGACCTCCAGAAATACATCAACATCACCTCCATTAACTTCCCAATAACTCAAACTCCAGAAACTCGTCCTCATCACCTCCACTAACGTCCCAATAACACAACCTCCAGAAACACATCCTCATCACCTCTACTAACTTCCCAATGACACAACCTCCAGAAACACATCCTCATCACCTCCACTAACTTCCCAATAACACAACCACCAGAACCACATCGTCATCCCCACCACTAACTTCCCAATGACACAACCTCCAAAAACATATCCACATCACCTCCATTAACTCCCCAATAACAAAATCTCGAGAAATCCATTCTCATCACATCCACCATGTTCCTAATGACCCAAACCCCAGAAACCCATCCTGATCCCCTCCACTAACTTCCCAATAACACCAACTCAAGAAACACATCCACTTTTCCTCCACTAACTTCCCAATAACACAACCTCCAGAAACACATCCTCATCAACTCCACTAACTTCCCAATAACACCAACTCCAGAAACACAGCCTCATCAACTCCACTAACTCCTCAATTACAGAACCACTAGAATTCGAACCACTTCCCCTCCACTAGCTTCCCAATAATTCAACCTCCAGAAACACGTCCTCATCACCTCCACTAACTTCCCAATAACACAACCTCCAGAAACACGTCCTCATCACCTCCACTAACTTCCCAATAAAACAACCTCCAGAAACATGTCCTCATCACCTCCAATAACCTCCCAATAACACAACCTCCAGAAACCCATCCACATCACGTCCACTAACTTCCCAATAACATAACCTCCAGAAACACATCCTCAACACCTCCGCTAACCCCTCAATAATGCAACTGCCAGAAACACATCCACATCACCTCCACTAGCTTCCCAATAACATAACCCCCAGAAACACATCCTCATCAACCCAACTAACCTCCCAATAACACAACCTCCAGAAACACATCCTCATCACCTCCACTAACTTCCCAATGACACAACCTCCAGAAACACATCCTCATCACCTCCACTAACTTCCCAATAACACAACCACCAGAACCACAACGTCATCACCACCACTTACTTCCCAATGACACAACCTCCAGAAACATATCCACATCACCTCCATTAACTCCCCAATAACAAAATCTCGAGAAATCCATTCTCATCACATCCACCATGTTCCTAATGACCCAAACCCCAGAAACCCATCCTGATCCCCTCCACTAACTTCCCAATAACACCAACTCAAGAAACGCATCCACATTTCCTCCACTAACTTCCCAATAACACAACCTCCAGAAACAAATCCTCATCAACTCCACTAACTTCCCAATAACACCAACTCCAGAAACACAGCTTCATCAACTCCACTAACTCCTCAATTACAGAACCACTAGAATTCGAACCACTTCACCTCCACTAGCTTCCCAATAATTCAACCTCCAGAAACACGTCCTCATCACCTCCACTAACTTTCCAATAACACAACCTCCAGAAACACGACCTCATCACCTCCACTAACTTCCCAATAAAACTACCTCCAGAAACATGTCCTCATCACCTCCAATAATCTCCCAATAATACAACCTCCAGAAACCCATCCACATCACGTCCACTAACTTCCCAATAACATAACCTCCAGAAACACGTCCTCATCACTTCCACTAACTTCCCAATAACACAACCTACAGAAACACATACACATCACGTCCACTACGTCCCAATAACATAATCTCATGAAACACATCCTCATCACCTCCACTAACTTCCCAATAACAAAACATCCAGAAACCCATCCTCATCAACTCCACTATCTTCCCAATAACACCACCTCCAGAAACCCATCCACATCACCTCCACTATATCCCAATAACACAACCACCAGAACCACATCGTCATCACCACCACTAACTTCACAATAACACAACCTCGAGAAGCACATCCTCATCACCTCCACTAACTTCCCAATAACACCACCTCCAGAAACCCATCCACATCACCTCCACTATATCCCAATAACACAACCACCAGAACCACATCGTCATCACCACCACTAACTTCACAATAACACAACCTCGAGAAGCACATCCTCATCACCTCCACTAACTTCCAAATAACACAACCTCCAGAAACACATCCTCATCACCTCCACTAACTTCCCAATAACACAACCTCCAGAAATACATCCTCATCAACCCAACTAACCCCAATAACACAACCTCCAGAAACACATTCTCATCACCTCCACTAACTTCCCAATAACACAACCTCCAGAAACACATCCTCATCACCTCCACAAACTTCCCAATCACACAACCTCCAGAAACCCATCCACATCACCTCCACTAACTTCCCAATAACACAACCTCCAGAAACATGTTCACATCACCTCCACTAACTCCCCAATAACACCAACTCCAGAAACACATCCACATTTCCTCCACTAACTTCCCAATAACACAACTTGCAGGAACACATCCTCATCAACTCAACTAACTTCCCAATAACACAACCAGCAGGAACACATCCTCATCAACTCCAGTAACTTACCAATAACACCAACTCCAGAAACACATCCTCATCAACTCCACTAACTCCTCAATTACAGAACCACCAGAAATCGAACCACTTCACCTCCACTAGCTTCCCAATAATTCAACCTCCAGAAACACGTCCTCATCACCTCCACTAACTTCCCCATAACACAACCTCCAGAAACACGTCCTCATCACCTCCAATAGATTCACAATAACACGACCTCCAGAAATACATCAACATCACCTCCATTAACTTCCCAATAACTCAAACTCCAGAAACTCGTCCTCATCACCTCCACTAACGTCCCAATAACACAACCTCCAGAAACACATCCTCAACACCTCCACTAACTTCCCAATAACACAACCTCCAGAAACACATCCTGATCACCTCCACTAACTTCCCAATAACACAACCTCCAGAAACACGTCCTCATCACCTCCACTCATGTCCCAATAACACAACCTGCAGAAACACATCCTCATAACCTCCATTAACCTCCCAATCACACAACCTCCATTAACACATTCACATCACCTCCACTAACTTCCCAATAACACAACCACCAGAACCACATCGTCATCACCACCACTAACTTCCCAATGACACAACCTCCAGAAGCACATCCACATCACCTCCATTAACCGCCCAATAACACAACCTCCAGAAACACATCCACATCACCTCCATTAACTCCCCAATAACACAACCTTCAGAAACACATCCTCATCACCTCCACTAACTTCCCAATAACACAACCTCCAGAAACACATCCTCATCACCTACACTAGCTTCCCAATAACACAACCTCCACAAACACATCCTCATCACCTACACTAACTTCCCAATAACACAACCTCCAGAAACATGTTCACATAACCTTCATTAACCTCCAAATCACACAACCTCCATTAACACATTCACATCACCTCCACTAACTTCCCAATAACACAAGCACCAGAACCACATACTCATCACCTCCACCATCTTCCCAATAACACAACCTCCAGAATCACATCCACATCACCTCCACCATCTTCCCAATAACACAACCAGCAGAACCACATCCTCATCACCTCCACTAACTTCCCAATAACACAACCTCCAGAAACACATCCATATTTCCTCCACTAACCTCCCAATAACACAAACCTGCAGGAACACATACTCATCAACTCCACTAACTTCCCAACAACACGAAAGTCCAGAAACACATCCTCATCAACTCCACTAACTCCTCAATTACAGAACCACCAGAAATCGAACCACTTCACCTCCACTAGCTTCCCAATAATTAAACCTCCAGAAACACGTCCTCATCACCTCCACTAACTTCCCAATAACACAACCTCCAGAAACACGTCCTCATCACCTCCTCTAACTTCCCATTAACACAACCTCCAGAAACACGTCCTCATCACCTCCAATAACTTCCCAATAACACAACCTCCAGAAACACGTCCTCATCACCTCCACTAACTTCCCAATAACACAACCTCCAGAAACACGTCCTCATCACCTCCATTAACCTCCCAATAACACAACCTCCAGAAACACATCCTCATCAACTCCACTAAGTTCCCAATAACACAACCACCAGAACCACATCCTCATCACCTCCACTAACTTCCCAATAACACAACCTCCAGAAACACATCCTCATCAACCCAACTAACCCAAATAACACAACCTCCAGAAACACATCCTCATCACCTCCACTAACTTGCCAATAACACAACCTCCAGAAACACATCCTCAACAACCCAACTAACCCCAATAACACAACCTCCAGAAACACATCCTCATCACCTCCACTAACTTCCCAATAACACAACCACCAGAACCACATCCTCATCACCTCCACTAACTTCCCAATAATACAACCTCCAGAAACACATCCTCATCAACCCAAATAACCCCAATAACACAACCTCCAGAAACACATCCTCATCACCTCAACTAACTTCCCAATAACACAACTTCCAGAAACCCATCCACATCACCTCCACTAACTTCCCAATAACCCCAACCTCCAGAATCACATCCACATCACCTCCACTAACCTCCCAATAACACAATCTCCAGAAACACATCCTCATATCCTCCATTAACCTCCCAATCACACAACCTCCATTAACACATTCACATCACCTCCACTAACTTCCCAATAACAAAACCACCAGAACCACATCTTCATCACCACCACGAACTTCACAATAACACACCCTCCAGAAACACATCCACATCACCTCCATTAACTCCCCAATAACAAAATCTCGAGAAATCCATTCTCATCACATCCACCATCTTCCTAATGACCCAAACGCCAGAACCACATCCTCATCACCTCCACTAACTTCCCAATAACACAACCTCCAGAAACACATCCTCATCACTTCCAATAACTTCCCAATAACACATCGTCATCACCACCACTAACTTCACAATCACACAACCTCCAGAAACCCATCCTCATCACCTCCACTAACTTCCCAATAACACAACCTACACAAACCCATCGACATCACCTCCACTAACTTCCCAATAACACAACCTCCAGAAACACACCCTCATCACCTCCACTAACTTCCCAATAACACAACCTCCAGAAACACATCCTCATCACCTCCACTAACTTCCCAATAACACATCCTCCAGAAACACATCCTCATCAACCCAACTAACCCCAATAACACAACCTCCAGAAACCCATCATCATCACCTCCACTAACTTCCCAATAACACAACTTCCAGAAACACATCCTCATCACCTCCACTAACTTCCCAATAACCCCAACCTCCAGAATCACATCCACATCACCTCCACTAACCTCCCAATAACACAATCTCCAGAAACACATCCTCATATCCTCCATTAACCTCCCAATCACACAACCTCCATTAACACATTCACATCACCTCCACTAACTTCCCAATAACACAACCCCCAGAAACACATCCGCATCACCACCACTAACTTCCCAATAACACAACCACCAGAACCACATCCTCGTCACCTCCACTAACTTACCAATAACACAACCTCCAGAAACCCATCCTCATCACCTCCATTAACTTACCAATAACACAACCTCCAGAAACCAATCCACATCACCTCCACTACGTTCCCAATAACACAACCACCAGAACCACATCGTCATCACCACCACTAACTTCACAATAACACAACCTCCAGAAACACATCCTCATCACCTCCACTAACTTCCCAATAACACAACCTCCAGAAACACATCCTCATCGCCTCCACTAACCTCCCAATAACACCATCTCCAGAAACACATCCTCATAACCTCCATTAACCTCCCAATCACACAACCTCCATTAACACATTCACATCACCTCCACTAACTTCCCAATAACACAACCACCAGAACCACATCGTTATCACCACCACTAACTTCCCAATGACACAACCTCCAGAAACACATCCACATCACCTCCATTAACTCCCCAATAACAAAATCTCGAGAAATCCATTCTCATCACATCCACCATCTTCCTAATGACCCAAACCCCAGAACCACATCCTCATCACCACCACTAACTTCACAATCACACAACCTCCAGAAACCCATCCTCATCACCTCCACTAACTTCCCAATAACACAACCTACACAAACCCATCCTCATCACCTCCACTAACTTCCCAATAACACAACCTCCAGAAACACATCCTCATCACCTCCACAAACTTCCCAATAACACAACCTCCAGAAACACAACCTCATCACCTCCACTAACTTCCCAATAACACAACCTCCAGAAGCACATCCTCATCAACCCAACTAACCCCAATAACACAACCTCCAGAAACATGTTCACATCACCTCCACTAACATCCCAACAACACAACCTCCAGAAACACATCCTCATCACCTCCACTAACTTCCCAATAACACAACCTCCAGAAACACGTACTCATCACCTCCACTAACTTCACAATAACACGACCTCCAGAAATACATCAACATCACCTCCATTAACTTCCCAATAACTCTAACTCCAGATACTCGTCCTCATCACCTCCACTAACGTCCCAATAACACAACCTCCAGAAACACATCCTCATCACCTCCACTAACTTGCCAATAACACAACCTCCAGAAACACATCCACATCACCACCACTAACTTCCCAATAACACAACCTCCAGAAACACATCCTCAACACCTCCACTAACTTCCTAATAACACAACCTCCAGAAACACATCCTGATCACCTCCACTAACTTCCCAATAACACAACCTCCAGAAACACGTCCTCATCACCTCCACTAATGTCCCAATAACACAACCTGCAGAAACACATCCTCATAACCTCCATGAACCTCCCAATCACACAACCTCCATTAACACATTCACATCACCTCCACTAACTTCCCAATAACACAACCACCATAACCACATCGTCATCACCACCACTAACTTCCCAATGACACAACCTCCAGAAGCACATCCACATCACCTCCATTAACCTCCCAATAACACAACCTCCAGAAACACATCCACATCACCTCCATTAACTCCCCAATAACACAACCTTCAGAAACACATCCTCATCACCTCCACTAACTTCCCAATAACACAACCTCCAGAAATACATTCACATCACCTCCACTAACCTCCAAATAACACAACCTCCAGAAACACATTCACATCACCTCCACTAACCTCCCAATAACACAACCTCCAGAAACACATCCTCATCACCTCCACTAACTTCCCAATAACACAACCCCCAGAAACACATCCTCATCAACCCAACTAACTTCCCAATAACACAACCTCCAGAAACACATCCTTATCACCTCCACTAAATTCCCAATGACACAACCTCCAGAAACACATCCACATCACCTCCATTAACTCCCCAATAACACAACCTTCAGAAACACATCCTCATCACCTCCACTAACTTCCCAATAACACAACCTCCAGAAATACATTCACATCACCTCCACTAACCTCCAAATAACACAACCTCCAGAAACACATTCACATCACCTCCACTAACCTCCCAATAACACAACCTCCAGAAACACATCCTCATCACCTCCACTAACTTACCAATAACACAACCCCCAGAAACACATCCTCATCAACCCAACTAACTTCCCAATAACACAACCTCCAGAAACACATCCTTATCACCTCCACTAAATTCCCAATGACACAACCTCCAGAAACACATCCTCATCACCTCCACTAACTTCCCAATAACACAACCACCATAACCACATCGTCATCACCACCACTAACTTCCCAATGACACAACCTCCAGAAGCACATCCACATCACCTCCATTAACCTCCCAATAACACAACCTCCAGAAACACATCCACATCACCTCCATTAACTCCCCAATAACACAACCTTCAGAAACACATCCTCATCACCTCCACTAACTTCCCAATAACACAACCTCCAGAAACACATCCTCATCACCTCCATTAACCGCCCAATAACACAACCTCCAGAAACACATCCACATCCGCTCCATTAACTCCCCAATAACACAACCTTCAGAAACACATCCTCATCACCTCCACTGACTTCCCAATAACACAACCTCCAGAAATACATTCACATCACCTCCACTAACCTCCCAATAACACAACCTCCAGAAACACATTCACATCACCTCCACTAACCTCCCAATAACACAACCTCCAGAAACACATCCTCATCACCTCCACTAACTTCCCAATAACACAACCCCCAGAAACACATCCTCATCAACCCAACTAACTTCCCAATAACACAACCTCCAGAAACACATCCTCATCACCTCCACTAACTTCCCAATGACACAACCTCCAGAAACACATCCTCATCACCTCCACTAACTTCCCAATAACACAACCACCAGAACCACATCGTCATCACCACCACTAACTTACCAATGACACATCCTCCAGAAACATATCCACATCACCTCCATTAACTCCCCAATAACAAAATCTCGAGAAATCCATTCTCATCACATCCACCATGTTCCTAATGACCCAAACCCCAGAAACCCATCCTGATCCCCTCCACTAACTTCCCAATAACACCAACCCAAGAAACACATCCACATTTCCTCCACTAACTTCCCAATAACACAACCTCCAGAAACACATCCTCATCAACTCCACTAACTTCCCAATAACACCAACTCCAGAAACACAGCCTCATCAACTCCACTAACTCCTCCATTACAGAACCACTAGAATTCGAACCACTTCACCTCCACTAGCTTCCCAATAATTCAACCTCCAGAAACACGTCCTCATCACCTCCACTAACTTCCCAATAACAGAACCTCCAGAAACACGTCCTCATCACCTCCACTAACTTCCCAATAAAAAAACATCCAGAAACACATCCTCAACACCTCCGCTAACCCCTCAATAATCCAACTGCCAGAAACACATCCACATCACCTCCACTAACTTCCCAATAACATAACCTCCAGAATCACATCCTCATCACCTCCACTAACTTCCCAATAACATAACCTCCAGAAACACATCCTCAACACCTCCACTAACTTCCCAATAACAAAACCTCCAGAAACACATCCTCATCACCTCCACTAACCTCCCAATAACAGAACCACCAGAAACACATCCTCATCACCTCCACTAACTCCTCAAGAACACACCCTCCAGATACACATCCTCATCACCTCCATTAACCTCCCAATAACACAACCACCAGAAACACATCCTCATCACCTCCACTAACTCCTCATGAACACAACCTCCAGATACACATCCTCATCACCTCCACTAACATCCCAATAACACAACCTCCAGAAACACATCCTCACCACCTCCACTAACTCCTCAAGAACACACCCTCCAGATACACATCCTCATCACCTCCATTAACCTCCCAATAACACAACCACCAGAAACACATTCTCTTCACCTCCACTAACTCCTCAAGAACACACCCTCCAGATACACATCCTCATCACCTCCATTAACCTCCCAATAACACAACCACCAGAAACACATCCTCATCACCTCCACTAACTTCTCATGAACACAACCTCCAGAAACACAACCTCATCTCCTCCACTAACTTTCCAATAACACAACCTTCAGAAACACATCCTCATCACCTCCACTAACTTCCCAATAACACAACCTCCAGAAACACATTCACATCAACTACACTAACCTCCCAATTACACAACCACCAGAACCACATCGTCATCACCACCACTAACTTCACAATAACACAACCTCCAGAAACACATCCTCATCACCTCCACTAACTTCCCAATCACACAACCTCCAGAAACCCATCCACATCACCTCCACAAACTTACCAATAACACAACCTCCAGGTTGGGTTACCCTCAGGAGGGTTTCCTGACACAGTTTGTTGACAGGCCAACAAGAGGCGAGGCCACATTGGATTTGGTTTTGGGTAATGAACCAGGCCAGGTGTTGGATTTGGAGGTAGGTGAGCACTTTGGGGACAGTGACCACAATTCGGTGACGTTTACGTTAATGATGGAAAGGGATAAGTATACACCGCAGGGCAAGAGTTATAGCTGGGGGAAGGGCAATTATGATGCCATTAGACGTGACTTGGGGGGGATAAGGTGGAGAAGTAGGCTGCAAGTTTTGGACACACTGGACAAGTGGAGCTTGTTCAAGGATCAGCTACTGCGTGTTCTTGATAAGTATGTACCGGTCAGGCAAGGAGGAAGGTGCCGAGCGAGGGAACCGTGGTTTACCAAAGAAGTGGAATCTCTTGTTAAGAGGAAGAAGGAGGCCTATGTGAAGATGAGGTGTGAAGTTTCAGTTGGGGCGATGGATAGTTACAAGGTAGCGAGGAAGGATCTAAAGAGAGAGCTAAGACGAGCAAGGAGGGGACATGAGAAGTATTTGGCAGGAAGGATCAAGGAAAACCCAAAAGCTTTCTATAGGTATGTCAGGAATAAGCGAATGACTAGGGACAGAGTAGGACCAGTCAAGGACAGGGATGGGAAGTTGTGTGTAGAGTCTGAAGAGATAGGCGAGATACTAAATGAATATTTTTCGTCAGTATTCACTCAGGAAAAAGATAAGGTTGTGGAGGAGAATGCTGAGCTCCAGGTAAATAGATTAGATGGCATTGAGGTACGTAGGGAAGAGGTGTTGGCAATTCTGGACAGGCTGAAAATAGATAAGTCCCCGGGACCTGATGGGATTTATCCTAGGATTCTCTGGGAGGCCAGGGAAGAGATTGCTGGACCATTGGCTTTGATTTTTATGTCATCATTGGATACAGGAATAGTGCCAGAGGACTGGAGGATAGCAAATGTGGTCCCTTTGTTCAAAAAGGGGAGCAGAGACAACCCCGGCAACTATAGACCGGTGAGCCTCACGTCTGTAGTGGGTAAAGTCTTGGAGGGGATTATAAGGGACAAGATTTATAATCATCTAGATAGGAATAATATGATCAGGGATAGTCAGCATGGCTTTGTGAAGGGTAGGTCATGCCTCACAAACCTTATCGAGTTCTTTGAGAAGGTGACTGAACAGGTAGACGAGGGTAGAGCAGTTGATGTGGTGTATATGGATTTCAGCAAAGCGTTTGATAAGGTTCCCCACGGTAGGCTATTGCAGAAAATACGGAGGCTGGGGATTGAGGGTGATTTAGAGATGTGGATCAGAAATTGGCTAGCTGAAAGAAGACAGAGGGTGGTGGTTGATGGGAAATATTCAGGATGGAGTTCTGTCACAAGTGGAGTACCACAAGGATCTGTTCTGGGGCCGTTGCTGTTTGTCATTTTTATCAATGACCTAGAGGAAGGCGCAGAAGGGTGGGTGAGTAAATTTGCAGACGATACTAAAGTCGGTGGTGTTGTCGATAGTGTGGAAGGAAGTAGCAGGTTACAGAGGGATATAGATAAGCTGCAGTGCTGGGCTGAGAGGTGGCAAATGGAGTTTAATGTAGAGAAGTGTGAGGTGATTCACTTTGGAAGGAAAAACAGGAATGTGGAATATGTGGCTAATGGAAAAGTTCTTGAAAGTGTGGATGAGCAGAGGGATCTAGGTGTCCATGTACATAGATCCCTGAAAGTTGCCACCCAGGTTGATAGGGTGGTGAAGAAGGCCTATGGAGTGTTGGCCTTTATTGGTAGAGGGATTGAGTTCCGGAGTCAGGAGGTCATGTTGCAGCTGTACAGAACTCTGGTACGGCCGCATTTGGAGTATTGCGTACAGTTCTGGTCACCGCATTATAGGAAGGACGTGGAGGCTTTGGAACGGGTGCAGAGGAGATTTACCAGGATGTTGCCTGGTATGGAGGGAAAATCTTATGAGGAAAGGCTGATGGACTTGAGGTTGTTTTCGTTAGAGAGAAGAAGGTTAAGAGGAGACTTAATAGAGGCATACAAAATGATCAGAGGGTTAGATAGGGTGGACAGTGAGAGCCTTCTCCCGCGGCTGGAAATGGCTAGCACGAGGGGACATAGCCTTAAACTGAGGGGTAATAGGTATAGGACAGAGGTCAGGGGTAGGTTCTTTACGCAAAGAGTAGTGAGGCCGTGGAATGCCCTACCTGCTACAGTAGTGAACTCGCCAACATTAAGGGCATTTAAAAGTTTATTGGATAAACATATGGATGATAATGGTATAGTGTAGGTTAGATGGCTTTTGTTTCGGTGCAACATCGTTGGCCGAAGGGCCTGTACTGCGCTGTATTGTTCTATGTTCTATGTTCTACAACCTCCAGAAACATGTTCACATCACCTCCACTAACTTCCCAATAACACAACCTCCAGAAACACATCCTCATCACCTCCACTCACTAACTTCCCAATAACACAACCTCCAGAAACACATCCTCATCAACCCAACTAACCCCAATAACACAACCTCCAGAAACACATTCACATCACCTCCACTAACTTCCCAATAACACAACCACCAGAACCACATCGTCATCACCACCACTACCTTCACAATAACACAACCTCCAGAAACACATCCACATCACCTCCATTAACTCCCCAATAAAAAAATCTCGAGAAATCCATTCTCATCACATCCACCATCTTCCTAATGACCCAAACCCCAGAAACCAATCCTGATCCCCTCCACTAACTTCCCAATAACACCAACTCCAGAAACACATCCACATTTCCTCCACTAACTTTCCAATAACACAAACCTGCAGGAACACATCCTCATCAACTCCACTAACTTCCCAATAACACAACCTGCAGGAACACGTCCTCATCAACTCCGCTAACTTCCCAATAACACCAACTCCAGAAACACATCCTCATCACCTCCACTAACTTCCCAATAACACAAAACTCCAGAAACACATCCTCATCAACTCCACTAAATTCCCAATAACACAACCACCAGAACCACATCCTCATCAACTCCACTATCTTCCCAATAACACAACCACCAGAAACACGTCCTCATCACCTCCATTAACTTACCAATAAAACAACCTCCAGAAACATGTCCTCATCACCTGCAATAACCTCCCAATAACACAACCACCAGAAACCCATCCACATCACGTCCACTAACTTCCCAATAACACAACCACCAGAACCACATCGTCATCACCACCACTAACTTCACAATAACACAACCTCCAGAAACACGTCCTCATCACCTCCACTAACTTCCCAATAACACAATCTCCAGAAACACGTCCTCATCACCTCCATTAACTTACCAATAAAACAACCTCCAGAAACATGTCCTCATCACCTGCAATAACCTCCCAATAACACAACCACCAGAAACCCATCCACATCACGTCCACTAACTTCCCAATAACATAACCTCCAGAAACCCATCCTCATCAACTCCACTATCTTCCCAATAACACCACCTCCAGAAACCCATCCACATCACCTCCACTATATCCCAATAACACAACCACCAGAACCACATCGTCATCACCACCACTAACTTCACAATAACACAACCTCGAGAAGCACATCCTCATCACCTCCACTAACTTCCCAATAACACAACCTCCAGAAACATGTTCACATCACCTCCACTAACTTCCAAATAACACAACCTCCAGAAACACATCCTCATCACCTCCACTAACTTCCCAATAACACAACCTCCAGAAACACATCCTCATCAACCCAACTAACCCCAATAACACAACCTCCAGAAACACATTCTCATCACCTCCACTAACTTCCCAATAACACAACCTCCAGAAACACATCCTCATCACCTCCACTCACTAACTTCCCAATAACACAACCTCCAGAAATACATCCTCATCAACCCAACTAACCCCAATAACACAACCTCCAGAAACATATCCTCATCACCTCCACTAACTTCCCAATAACACAATCTCCAGAAACACATCCTCATAACCTCCATTATCCTCCCAATCACACAACCTCCATTAACACATTCACATTACCTCCACTAACTTCACAATAACAGAACCTCCAGAAACACATCCACATCACCTCCATTAACTCCCCAATAACAAAATCTCGAGAAATCCATTCTCATCACATCCACCATCTTCCTAATGACCCAAACCCCAGAAACCCACCCTGATCCCCTCCACTAACTCCCCAATAACACCAACTCCAGAAACACATCCACATTTCCTCCACTAACTTCCCAATAACACAACTTGCAGGAACACATCGTCATCAACTCAACTAACTTCCCAATAACACAACCAGCAGGAACACATCCTCATCAACTCCAGTAACTTACCAATAACACCAACTCCAGAAACACATCCTCATCAACTCCACTAACTCCTCAATTACAGAACCACCAGAAATCGAACCACTTCACCTCCACTAGCTTCCCAATAATTCAACCTCCAGAAACACGTCCTCATCACCTCCACTAACTTCCCCATAACACAACCTCCAGAAACACGTCCTCATCACCTCCAATAGCTTCCCAATAACACAACCTCCAGAAACACGTCCTCATCACCTCCACTAACTTCCCAATAACACAAGCTCCAGAAACACATCCTCATCAACTCCACTAAGTTCCCAATAGCACAACCACCAGAACCACATCCTCATCACCTCCACTAACTTCACAATAACACGACCTCCAGAAATACATCAACATCACCTCCATTAACTTCCCAATAACTCAAACTCCAGAAATTCGTCCTCATCACCTCCACTAACGTCCCAATAACACAACCTCCAGAAACACATCCTCATCACCTCTACTAACTTCCTAATAACACAACCTCCAGAAACACATCCTCAACACCTCCACTAACTTCCCAATAACACAACCTCCAGAAACACATCCTGATCACCTCCACTAACTTCCCAATAACACAACCTCCAGAAACACGTCCTCATCACCTCCACTAATGTCCCAATAACACAACCTGCAGAAACACATCCTCATAACCTCCATTAACCTCCCAATCACACAACCTCCATTAACACATTCACATCACCTCCACTAACTTCCCAATAACACAACCACCAGAACCACATCGTCATCACCACCACTAACTTCCCAATGACACAACCTCCAGAAGCACATCCACATCACCTCCATTAACCGCCCAATAACACAACCTTCAGAAACACATCCACATCACCTCCATTAACTCCCCAATAACACAACCTTCAGAAACACATCCTCATGACCTCCACTAACGTCCCAATAACACAACCTCCAGAAACACATCCTCATCACCTACACTAGCTTCCCAATAACACAACAGAAACACATCCTCATCACCTACACTAACTTCCCAATAACACAACCTCCAGAAACATGTTCACATAACCTTCATTAACCTCCAAATCACACAACCTCCATTAACACATTCACATCACCTCCACTAACTTCCCAATAACACAAGCACCAGAACCACATACTCATCACCTCCACCATCTTCCAAATAACACAACCTCCAGAATCACATCCACATCACCTCCACCATCTTCCCAATAACACAACCTCCAGAAACACATCCTCATCACCTCCACTAACTTCCCAATAACACAACCTCCAGAAACACATCCTCATCACCTCCATTAACCTCCCAATAACACAACCTCCAGAAACACATCCTCATCAACCCAACTAACCCAAATAACACAACCTCCAGAAACACATCCTCATCACCTCCACTAACTTTCCAATAACACAACCTCCAGAAACACATCCTCAACAACCCAACTAACCCCAATAACACAACCTCCAGAAACACATCCTCATCACCTCCACTAACTTCCCAGTAACACAACCACCAGAACCACATCCTTATCACCTCCACTAACTTCCCAATAATACAACCTCCAGAAACACATCCTCATCAACCCAACTAACCCCAATAACACAACCTCCAAAAACCCATCATCATCACCTCCACTAACTTCCCAATAACACAACCTCCAGAAACACATCCTCATCACCTTCACTAACTTCCAAATAACACAACCTCCAGAAACACATCCTCATCAACCCAACTAACCCCAATAACACAACTTCCAGAAACCCATCCACATCACCTCCACTAACTTTCTAATAAACCCAACCTCCAGAATCACATCCACATCACCTCCACTAACCTCCCAATAACACAATCTCCAGAAACACATTCACATCACCTCCACTAACTTCCCAATAACAAAACCACCAGAACCACATCTTCATCACCACCACTAACTTCACAATAACACACCCTCCAGAAACACATCCACATCACCTCCATTAACTCCCCAATAACAAAATCTCGAGAAATCCATTCTCATCACATCCACCATCTTCCTAATGACCCAAACGCCAGAACCACATCCTCATCACCTCCACTAACTTCCCAATAACACAACCTCCAGAAACACATCCTCATCACTTCCAATAACTTCCCAATAACACATCGTCATCACCACCACTAACTTCACAATCACACAACCTCCAGAAACCCATCCACATCACCTCTACTAACTTCGCAATAACACAACCTACACAAACCCATCCACATCACCTCCACTAACTTCCCAATAACACAACCTCCAGAAACACATCCTCATCACCTCCACTAACTTCCCAATAACACAACCTCCAGAAACACATCCTCATCACCTCCACTAACTTCCCAATAACACAACCTCCAGAAACACATCCTCATCAACCCAACTAAACCCAATAACACAACCTCCAGAAACATGTTCACATCACCTCCACTAACTTCCCAATAACACAACCTCCAGAAACACATCCTCATCAACCCAACTAACCCAAATAACACAACCTCCAGAAACACATCCTCATCACCTCCACTAACTTTCCAATAACACAACCTCCAGAAACACGTCCTCATCAACCCAACTAACCCCAATAACACAACCTCCAGAAACACATCCTCATCACCTCCACTAACTTCCCAATAACACAACCTCCAGAAACACATCCTCATCACCTCCACTAACTTCCCAATGACACAACCTCCAGAAACACATCCTCATCACCTCCACTAACTTGCCAATAACACAACCTCCAGAAACACATCCTCATCACCTCCACTAACTTCCCAATAAAACAACCACCAGAACCACATCCTCATCACCTCCACTAACTTCCCAATAATATAACCTCCAGAAACACATCCTCATCAACCCAACTAACCCCAATAACACAACCTCCAGAAACCATCATCATCACCTCCACTAACTTCCCAATAACACAACTTCCAGAAACACATCCTCATCACCTCCACTAACTTCCCAATAACCCCAACCTCCAGAATCACATCCACATCACCTCCACTAACCTCCCAATAACACAATCTCCAGAAACACATCCTCATATCCTCCATTAATCTCCCAATCACACAACCTCCATTAACACATTCACATCACCTCCACTAACTTCCCAATAACACAACCCCCAGAAACACATCCGCATCACCACCACTAACTTCCCAATAACACAACCACCAGAACCACATCCTCATCACCTCCACTAACTTACCAATAACACAACCTCCAGAAACCAATCCACATCACCTCCACTACCTTCCCAATAACACAACCACCAGAACCACATCGTCATCACCACCACTAACTTCACAATAACACAACCTCCAGAAACACATCCTCATCACCTCCACTAACTTCCCAATAACACAACCTCCAGAAACACATCCTCATCGCCTCCACTAACCTCCCAATAACACCATCTCCAGAAACACATCCTCATAACCTCCATTAACCTCCCAATCACACAACCTCCATTAACACATTCACATCACCTCCACTAACTTCCCAATAACACAACCACCAGAACCACATCCACATCACCTCCATTAACTCCCCAATAACAAAATCTCGAGAAATCCATTCTCTTCACATCCACCATCTTCCTAATGACCCAAACCCCAGAACCACATCCTCATCACCACCACTAACTTCACAATCACACAACCTCCAGAAACCCATCCTCATCACCTCCACTAACTTCCCAATAACACAACCTACACAAACCCATCCACATCACCTCCACTAACTTCCCAATAACACAACCTCCAGAAACACATCCTCATCACCTCCACAAACTTCCCAATAACACAACCTCCAGAAACACATCCTCATCAACCCAACTAACCCCAATAACACAACCTCCAGAAACATGTTCACATCACCTCCACTAACATCCCAATAACACAACCTCCAGAAACACATCCTCATCACCTCCACTAACTTCCCAATAACACAACCTCCAGAAACACGTACTCATCGCCTCCACTAACCTCCCAATAACACAATCTCCAGAAACACATCCTCATAACTTCCATTAACCTCCCTATCACACAACCTCCATTAACACATTCACATCACCTCCACTAACTTCCCAATAACACAACCACAAGAACCACATCGTCATCACCACCACTAACTTCACAATTACACACCCTCCAGAAACACATCCACATCACCTTCACTAACATCCCAATAACACACCCTCCAGAAACACATCCACATCACCTCCAATAACTTCCCAATAACACAACCTCCAGAAACACATCGTCATAACAACCACTAACTTCACAATAACACAACCTCCAGAAACACATCCACATCACCTCCATTTACTCCCCAATAACAAAATCTCGAGAAATCCATTCTCATCACATCCACCATCTTCCTAATGACCCAAATCCCAGAAACCCATCCTGATCCCCTCCACTAACTTCCCAATAACACCAACTCCAGAAACACATCCACATTTCCTCCACTAACCTCCCAATAACACAAACCTGCAGGAACACATCCTCATCAACTCCACTAACTTCCCAATAACACGAAACTCCAGAAACACATCCTCATCAACTCCACTAACTCCTCAATTACAGAACCACCAGAAATCGAACCACTTCACCTCCACTAGCTTCCCAATAATTAAACCTCCAGAAACACGTCCTCATCACCTCCACTAACTTCCCAATAACACAACCTCCAGAAACACGTCCTCATCACCTCCAATAACTTCCCAATAACACAACCTCCAGAAACACGTCCTCATCACCTCCACTAACTTCCCAATAACACAAACTCCAGAAACACATCCGCAACACCTCCACTAACCTCCCAATAACACAACCTCCAGAAACACATACTCATCACCTCTACTAACTTCCCAATCACACAACCTCCAGAAAGACATCCTATTCGCCTCCACTAACCTCCCAATAACACACTCTCCAGAAACACATCCTCATAACCTCCATTAACCTCCCAATCACACAACCTCCATTAACACATTCACATCACCTCCACTAACTTCCCAATAACACAACCACCAGAACCACATCGTCATCACCACCACTAACTTCACAATTACACACCCTCCAGAAACACGTCCTCATCACCTCCACTAACTTCCCAATAACACAACCTCCAGAAACACATCGTCATCACAACCACTAACTTCACAATAACACAACCTCCAGAAACACATCCACATCACCTCCATTTACTCCCCAATAACAAAATCTCGAGAAATCCATTCTCATCACATCCACCATCTTCCTAATGACCCAAACCCCAGAAACCCATCCTGATCCCCTCCACTAACTTCCCAATAACACCAACTCCAGAAACACATCCACATTTCCTCCACTAACCTCCCAATAACACAAACCTGCAGGAACACATGCTCATCAACTCCACTAACTTCCCAATAACACGAAACTCCAGAAACACATCCTCATCAACTCCACTAACTCCTCAATTACAGAACCACCAGAAATCGAACCACTTCACCTCCACTAGCTTCCCAATAATTAAACCTCCAGAAACACGTCCTCATCACCTCCACTAACTTCCCAATAACACAACCTCCAGAAACACGTCCTCATCACCTCAATAACTTCCCAATAACACAACCTCCAGAAACACGTCCTCATCACCTCCACTAACTTCCCAATAACACAACCTCCAGAAACACATCCTCATCAACTCCACTAAGTTGCCAATAACACAACCACCAGAACCATATCCTCATCACCTCCACGAACTTCACAATAACACAACCTCCAGAAATACATCCACATCACCTCCATTAACTTCCCAATAACTCAAACTCCAGAAACCCATCCTGATCCCCTCCACTAACTCCACAATAACACCAACTCCAGAAACACATCCTCATCAACTCCGCTAACTCCTCAATTACAGAACCACCAGAAATCGAACCACTTCACCTCCACTAGCTTCCCAATAATTCAACCTCCAGAAACACGTCCTCATCACCTCCACTAGCTTACCAATAACACAACCTCCAGAAACACATCCACATCACCTGCATTAACTCCCCAATAACAAAATCTCGAGAAATCCATTCTCATCACATCCACCATCTTCCTAATGACCCAAACCCGAGAAACCCATCCTGATCCCCTTCACTAACTTCCCAATAACACCAACTCCAGAAACACATCCACATTTCCTCCACGAACTTCCCAATAACACAACCTGCAGGAACACATCCTTATCAACTCCACTAACTCCCAATAACAGCAACTCCAGAAACACATCCTCATCACCTCCACTAACTTCCCAATAACACAACCTCCAGAAACACATCCACATCACCACCACTAACTTCCCAATAACACAAACTCCAGAAACACATCCGCAACAACTCCACTAACTTCCCAATAACACAACCTCCAGAAACACATACTCATCACCTCTACTAACTTCCCAATCACACAACCTCCAGAAAGACATCCTAATCGCCTCCACTAACCTCCCAATAACACAATCTCCAGAAACATATCCTCATAACCTCCATTAACCTCCCATTCACACAACCTCCATTAACACATTCACATCACCTCCACTAACTTCCCAATAACACAACCACCAGAACCACATCGTCATCACCACCACTAACTTCCCAATGACACAACCTCCAGAAGCACATCCACATCACCTCCACTAACTTCCCAATAACACAACCACCAGAACCACATCGTCATCACCACCACTAACTTCACAATACCACAACCTCCAGAAACACATCCACATCACCTCCATTAACTCCCCAATCACAAAATCTCGAGAAATCCATTCTCATCACATCCACCATCTTCCTAATGACCCTAACCCCAGAAACCCATCCTGATCCCCTCCACTAACTCCCCAATAACACCAACTCCAGAAGCACATCCTCATCAACTCCGCTAACTCCTCAATTACAGAACCACCAGAAATCGAACCTCTTCACCTCCACTAGCTTCCCAATAATTCAACCTCCAGAAACACGTCCTCATCACCTCCACTAACTTCCCAATAACACAACCTCCAGAAACACATCCACATCACCTCCATTAACTTCCCAATAACACAACCTCCAGAAACACATCCACATCACCTCCATTAACTCCCCAATAACAAAATCTCGAGAAATCCATTCTCATCACATCCACCATCTTCCTAATGACCCAAACCCCAGAAACCCATCCTGATCCCCTCCACTAACTCCCCAATAACACCAACTCCAGAAACACATCCACATTTCCTCCACGAACTTCCCAATAACACAACCTGCAGGAACACATCCTCATCAACTCCACTAACTCCCAATAACAGCAACTCCAGAAACACATCCTCATCACCTCCACTAACTTCCTAATAACACAACCTGCAGGAACACATCCTCATCAACTCCACTTACTTCCCAATAACACAACCTGCAGAAACACATCCTCATCACCTCCACGAACTTCCCAATAACTCAACCTCCAGAAACACATCCTCATCACCTCCAGTAACTTCCCAATAACACAACCTCCAGAAACACATCCTCATCACCTCCACTAACTCCCCAATAACACAACCTGCAGAAACACATCCTCATCACCTCCACTAGCTTCCCAATAATTCAACCTCCAGAAACACGTCCTCATCACCTCCACTAACTTCCCAATAACACAACCTTCAGAAACACATCCACATCACCTCCACTAACTTCCCAATAATTCAATATCCAGAAATACATCCTCATCACCTCCACTAACTTCCCAATAACTTAACCTCCAGAAACACGTCCTCATCACTTGCACTAAATTCCCAATAACATAACCTCCAGAAACACATCGTCATCACCTCCACTAACTTCCCAATAACAAAACATCCAGAAACACATCCTCATCACCTCCACTAACAACTCAATAATGCAACTGCCAGAAACACATCCGCATCACCTCCACTAACTTACCAATAACATAACCTCCAGAAACACGTCCTCAACACCTCCACTAACTTTCCAATAACACAACCTCCAGAAACACATCCTCATCACCCCACTAACCTCCCAATAACACAAACACCAGAAATACATCCTCATCACCTCCACTAACTCCTCAAGAACACACCCTCCGGATACACATCCTCATCACCTCCATTAACCTCCCAATAACACAACCACCAGAAACATCCACATCACCTCCACGAACTCGTCAAGAACACAACCTCCAGATACACATCCTCATCACCTCCACTAACTTCCCAATAACACAACCTCCAGAAACACATCCTCATCACCTCCGACTAACTTCCCTATAACAAGCCTGCAGAAACACATCACCTCCACTAACTTCCCAATAACATAACCTCCAGAAACACATCCTCATCACCTCCACTAACTTCCCAATAACACAACCTCCAGAAACACATCCTCATCAACTCCACTAACTTCCCAATAACACAACCTTCAGAAACCCATCCACATCACCTCCACTAACTTCCCAATAACACAACCTCCAGAAACATGTTGACATCACCTCCACTAACTTCCCAATAACACAACCTCCAGAAACACATCCTCATCAACCCAACTAACCCCAATAACACAACCTCCAGAAACACATCCTCATCACCTCCACTAACTTCCCAATAACACAATCTCCAGAAGCACTTCCTCATAACCTCCATTAACCTCCCAATCACACAACCTCCATTAACACATTCACATCACCTCCACTAACTTCCCAATAACAGAACCACCAGAACCACATCGTCATCACCACCACTACCTTCACAATAACACAACCTCCAGAAACACATCCACATCACCTCCATTAACTCCCCAATAATAAAATCTCGAGAAATCCATTCTCATCACATCCACCATCTTCCTAATGACCCAAACCCCAGAAACCAATCCTGATCCCCTCCACTAACTTCCCAATAACACCAACTCCAGAAACACATCCACATTTCCTCCACTAACTTTCCAATAACACAAACCTGCAGGAACACATCCTCATCAACTCCACTAACTTCCCAATAACACAACCTACAGAAACACATCCTCATCAACTCCACTAACTTCCCAATAACACAACCTGCAGGAACACGTCCTCATCAACTCCACTAACTTCCCAATAACACCAACTCCAGAAACACATCCACATTTCCTCCACTAACTTCCCAATAACACCAACTCCAGAAACATATCCTGATCACCTCCACTAACTTCCCAATAACACCAACTCCAGAAACACATCCTCATCAACTCCACTAACTTCCCAATACCACCAACTCCAGAAACACATCCTCATCAACTCCACTAACTTCCCAATAACACAACCTCCAGAAACACGTCCTCATCACCTCCAATAACCTCCCAATAACACAACCTCCAGAAACCCATCTACATCACCTCCACTAACTTCCCAATAACACAACCTCCAGAAACACGTCCTCATCACCTCCACTAACTTCCCAATAACACAACCTCCAGAAACACGTCCTCATCACCTCCAATAACTTCCCAATAAAACAACATCCAGAAACACGTCCTCATCACCTCCACTAACTTCCCAATAACACAACCACCAGAACCACATCCACATCACCTCCACTAACTTCCCAATAACACAACCTACACAAAGCCATTCACATTACCTCCACTAACTTTCCAATAACACAACCTCCAGAAACACAACCTCATCACCTCCACTAACTTTCCAATAACACAACCTCCAGAAACACATCCTCATCACCTCCACTAACTTCCCAATAACACAACCTCCAGAAACACATGCTCATCACCGCCACTAACTTCCCAATAACACAACCTCCAGAAACACATCCTCATCACCTCCACTAACTTCCCAATAACACAACCTCCAGAAACACATCCACATCACCACCACTAACTTCCCAATAACACAAACTCCAGAAACACATCCGCAACACCTCCACTAACTTCCCAATAACACAACCTCCAGAAACACATCCTCATCACCTCCACTAACTTCCCAATCACACAACCTCCAGAAAGACATCCTAATCGCCTCCACTAACCTCCCAATAACACAATCTCCAGAAACACATCCTCATAACCTCCATTAACCTCCCATTCACACAACCTCCAGAAACACATCCTCATCAACTCCACTAACTCCTCAATTACAGAACCACCAGAAATCGAACCACTTCACCTCCACTAGCTTCCCAATAATTCAACCTCCAGAAACACGTCCTCATCACCTCCACTAGCTTACCAATAACACAACCTCCAGAAACACATCCACATCACCTCCATTAACTCCCCAATAACAAAATCTCGAGAAATCCATTCTCATCACATCCACCATCTTCCTAATGACCCAAACCCCAGAAACCCATCCTTTTCCCCTTCACTAACTTCCCAATAACACCAACTCCAGAAACACATCCACATTTCCTCCACGAACTTCCCAATAACACAACCTGCAGGAACACATCCTCATCATCTCCACTAACTCCGAATAACAGCAACTCCAGAAACACATCCTCATCACCTCCACTAACTTCCCAATAACACAATATGCAGGAACACATCCTCATTAACTCCACTTACTTCCCAATAACACAACCTGCAGAAACACACCCTCATCACCTCCACTAACGTCCCAATTACACAACCTCCAGAAACACAACCTCATCACCTCCACTAACTTCCCAATATAACAACCTCCAGAAACACATCCTCATCACCTCCACTAACTTCCCAATAACACAACCTCCAGAAACACATCCTCATCACCTCCACTAACTTCCCAATATAACAACCTCCAGAAACACATCCTCATCAACTCCACTAACTCCTCAATTACAGAACCACCAGAAATCGAACCACTTCACCTCCACTCGCTTCCCAATAATTCAACCTCCAGAAACACGTCCTCATCACCTCCACTAGCTTCCCAATAATTCAACCTCCAGAAACACGTCCTCATCACCTCCACTAGCTTCCCAATCATTCAATCTCCAGAAACACATCCTCATCACCTCCACTAACTTCCCAATAACACAACCTACAGAAACACATCCACATCACGTCCACTAACCTTCCAATAACTTAACCTCCAGAAACACGTCCTCATCACTTGCACTAACTTCCCAATAACATAACCTCCAGAAACACATCCTCATCACCTCCACTAACTTCCCAATAACACAACCTCCAGAAAGACATCCTCATCACCCCTACTAACCCCAATAACATAACCTCCAGAAACACATCCTCATCGCGTCCACTAACTTCCGAATAACACAACCTCCAGAAACACATCCTCATCGCCTCCACTAACGTCCCAATAACACAACCTCCAGAAACACATCCTCATCACCTCCAATAACTTCCCAATAACACAAGCACCAGAACCACATCCTCATCACCACCACTAACTTCACAATAACACAACCTCCAGAAACACATCCACATCACCTCCATTAACTCCCCAATAACAAAACCTCGAGATATCCATTCTCATCACATCCACCATCTTCCTAATGACCCAAACCCCAGAAACCCATCCTGATCCCCTCCACTAACTTCCCAATAACACCAACTCCAGAAACACATCCTCATCAACTCCACCAACTCCTCAATTACTGAACCACCAGAAATCGAACCACTTCACCTCCACTAGCTTCCCAATAATTCAACCTCCAGAAACACGTCCTCATCACCTCCACTAACTTCCCATTAACACAACCTCCAGAAACACGTCCTCATCACCTCCACTAACTTCCCAATAACACAACCTCCAGAAACACGTCCTCATCACCTCCAATAACTTCCCAATAAAACAACCTCCAGAAACACGTCCTCATCACCTCCACTAACTTCCCAATAACACAACCTCCAGAAACACGTACTCATCACCTCCACTAACTTCCCAATAACACAACCTCCAGAAACACATCCTCATCAACTCCACTATGTTCCCAATAACACAACCACCAGAACCACATCCTCATCACCTCCACTAACTTCCCAATAACACAACCTCCAGAAACACGTCCTCATCACCTCCACTAACTTCCCAATAACACCAACTCCAGAAACACATCCTCATCAACTCCACTAACTTCCCAATACCACCAACTCCAGAAACACATCCTCATCAACTCCACTAACTTCCCAATAACACAACCTCCAGAAACACGTCCTCATCACCTCCAATAACCTCCCAATAACACAACCTCCAGAAACCCATCTACATCACCTCCACTAACTTCCCAATAACACAACCTCCAGAAACACGTCCTCATCACCTCCACTAACTTCCCAATAACACAACCTCCAGAAACACGTCCTCATCACCTCCAATAACTTCCCAATAAAACAACATCCAGAAACACGTCCTCATCACCTCCACTAACTTCCCAATAACACAACCACCAGAACCACATCCACATCACCTCCACTAACTTCCCAATAACACAACCTACACAAAGCCATTCACATTACCTCCACTAACTTTCCAATAACACAACCTCCAGAAACACAACCTCATCACCTCCACTAACCTTCCAATAACACAGCCTCCAGAAACACATCCTCATCACCTCCACTAACTTCCCAATAACACAACCTCCAGAAACACATGCTCATCACCGCCACTAACTTCCCAATAACACAACCTCCAGAAACACATCCTCATCACCTCCACTAACTTCCCAATAACACAACCTCCAGAAACACATCCACATCACCACCACTAACTTCCCAATAACACAAACTCCAGAAACACATCCGCAACACCTCCACTAACTTCCCAATAACACAACCTCCAGAAACACATCCTCATCACCTCCACTAACTTCCCAATCACACAACCTCCAGAAAGACATCCTAATCGCCTCCACTAACCTCCCAATAACACAATCTCCAGAAACACATCCTCATAACCTCCATTAACCTCCCATTCACACAACCTCCATTAACACATTCACATCACCTCCACTAACTTCACAATAACACAACCACCAGAAGCACATCGTCATCACCACCACTAACTTCACAATAACACAAACTCCAGAAACACATCCACATCACCTCCATTAACTCCTCAATAACAAAATCTCGAGAACTCCATTCTCATCACATCCACCATCTTCCTAATGACCCTAACCCCAGAAACCCATCCTGATCCCCTCCACTAACTCCCCAATAACACCAACTCCAGAAACACATCCTCATCAACTCCGCTAACTCCTCAATTACAGAACCACCAGAAATCGAACCACTTCACCTCCACTAGCTTCCCAATAATTCAACCTCCAGAAACACGTCCTCATCACCTCCACTAGCTTACCAATAACACAACCTCCAGAAACACATCCACATCACCTCCATTAACTCCCCAATAACAAAATCTCGAGAAATCCATTCTCATCACATCCACCATCTTCCTAATGACCCAAACCCCAGAAACCCATCCTTTTCCCCTTCACTAACTTCCCAATAACACCAACTCCAGAAACACATCCACATTTCCTCCACGAACTTCCCAATAACACAACCTGCAGGAACACATCCTCATCAACTCCACTAACTCCGAATAACAGCAACTCCAGAAACACATCCTCATCACCTCCACTAACTTCCCAATAACACAATATGCAGGAACACGTCCTCATTAACTCCACTTACTTCCCAATAACACAACCTGCAGAAACACACCCTCATCACCTCCACTAACGTCCCAATAACACAACCTCCAGAAACACAACCTCATCACCTCCACTAACTTCCCAATATAACAACCTCCAGAAACACATCCTCATCACCTCCACTAACTTCCCAATAACACAACCTCCAGAAACACATCCTCATCACCTCCACTAACTTCCCAATATAACAACCTCCAGAAACACATCCTCATCAACTCCACTAACTCCTCAATTACAGAACCACCAGAAATCGAACCACTTCACCTCCACTCGCTTCCCAATAATTCAACCTCCAGAAACACGTCCTCATCACCTCCACTAGCTTCCCAATAATTCAACCTCCAGAAACACGTCCTCATCACCTCCACTATCTTCCCAATCATTCAATCTCCAGAAACACATCCTCATCACCTCCACTAACTTCCCAATAACACAACCTACAGAAACACATCCACATCACGTCCACTAACCTTCCAATAACTTAACCTCCAGAAACACGTCCTCATCACTTGCACTAACTTCCCAATAACATAACCTCCAGAAACACATCCTCATCACCTCCACTAACTTCTCAATAACAAAACATCCAGAAACACATCCTCATCACCTCCACTAACCCCTCAATAATGCAACTGCCAGAAACACATCCGCATCACCTCCACTAACTTTCCAATAACACAACCTCCAGAAACACATCCTCATCACCGCAATTAACTTCCCAATAACACAACCACCAGAAACATCCACATCACCTCCACTAACTCCTCAAGAACACAACCTCCAGATACACATCCTCATCACCTCCACTAACGCCGCTATAACACAACCTACACAAACCCGTCCACATTACCTCCACTAACTTCCCAATAACACAACCTCCAGAAACACAACCTCATCACCTCCACGAAGTTTCCAATAACACAACCTCCAGAAACACATCCTCATCACCTCCACTAACATCCCAATAACACAACCTCCAGAAACACATCCTCATCACCTCCACTAACTTCCCAATAACACAACCTCCAGAAAGACATCCTCATCACCCCAACTAACCCCAATAACATAACCTCCAGAAACACATCCTCATCGCGTCCACTAACTTCCGAATAACACAACCTCCAGAAACACATCCTCATCGCCTCCACTAACGTCCCAATAACACAACCTCCAGAAACACATCCTCATCACCTCCAATAACTTCCCAATAACACAAGCACCAGAACCACATCCTCATCACCACCACTAACTTCACAATAACACAACCTCCAGAAACACATCCACATCACCTCCATTAACTCCCCAATAACAAAACCTCGAGATATCCATTCTCATCACATCCACCATCTTCCTAATGACCCAAACCCCAGAAACACATCCTCATCACCTCCACTAACTTCCCAATAACACAACCTCCAGAAACACGTCCTCATCACCTCCAATAACTTCCCAATAAAACAACCTCCAGAAACACGTCCTCATCACCTCCACTAACTTCCCAATAACACAACCTCCAGAAACACGTACTCATCACCTCCACTAACTTCCCAATAACACAACCTCCAGAAACACATCCTCATCAACTCCACTAAGTTCCCAATAACACAACCACCAGAACCACATCCTCATCACCTCCACTAACTTCCCAATTACACAACCTCCAGAAACACATCGTCATCACCTCCACTAACTTCCCAATCACACAACCTCCAGAAAGACATCCTCATCATCTACACTAAATTCACAATAACAGAACCTCCAGAAACATGTTCACATCACCTCCACTAACTTCCCAATAACACAACATCCAGAAACACATCCTCATCACCTCCAATAACTTCCTAATAACACAACCACCAGAAACACATCCTCATCAACCCAACTGACCCCAATAACACAACCTCCAGAAACACATCCTCATCACCTCCACTAACTTCCCAATAACACAACCTCCAGAAACACATCCTCATCGCCTCCACTAACCTCCCAATAACACAATCTCCAGAAACACATCCTCATAACCTCCATTAACCTCCCAATCACACAACCACCAGAACCACATCCTCATCACCACCACTAACTTCACAATAACACAACCTCCTGAAACACATCCTGATCACCTCCACTAACTTCCCAATAACACCAACTCCAGAAACACATCCTCATCAACTCCACTAACTTCCCAATAACACCAACTCCAGAAACACATCCTCATCAACTCCACTAACTCCTCAATTACAGAACCACCAGAAATCGAACCACTTCACCTCCACTAGCTTCCCAATAATTCAACCTCCAGAAACACGTCCTCATCACCTCCACTAACTTCCCAATAACACAACCTCCAGAAACACGTCCTCATCACCTCCAATAACTTCCCAATAACACAACCTCCAGAAACACGTCCTCATCACCTCCAATAACCTCCCAATAACACAACCTCCAGAAACCCATCTACATCACCTCCACTAACTTCCCAATAACACAACCTACAGAAACACATCCACATCACGTCCACTAACGTCCCAATAACATAACCTCCAGAAACACGTCCTCATCACTTCCACTAACTTCCCAATAACATAACCTCCAGAACCACATCCTCATCACCTCCACTAACTTCCCAATAACAAAACATCCAGAAACACATCATCATCACCTCCACTAACCCCTCAATAATTCAACTGCCAAAAACACATCCACATCACCTCCACTAACTCCTCAAGAACACACCCTCCAGATACACATCCTCATGACCTCCATTAACCTCCCAATAACACAACCACCAGAAACACATCCTCATCACGTCCAATAACTCCTCAAGAACACAACCTCCAGATACACATCCTCATCACCTCCACTAACTTCCCAATAACACAACCTCCAGAAACACATCGCCATCACCTTCACTAACTTCCCTATAACACAGCCTGCAGAAACACATCAGCCCCACTATCTTCCCAATAATAGAACCTTCACATACCCATCCACATCACCTCCACTAACTTCCCAATAACACAACCACCAGAACCACATCCACATCACCTCCACTAACTTCCCAATAACACAACCTACACAAACCCATTCACATTACCTCCACTAACTTCCCAATAACACAACCTCCAGAAACACAACCTCATCACCTCCACTAACTTTCCAATAACACAACCTCCAGAAACACATCCTCATCACCTCCACTAACTTCCCAATAACACAACCTCCAGAAACACATGCTCATCACCTCCACTAACGTCCCAATAACACAAACTCCAGAAACACATCCTCATCACCTCCAGTAACTTCCCAATAACACAACCTCCAGAAACATATTCACATCACCTCCACTAACCTCCTAATAACACAACCTCCAGAAACACTTCCTCATCACCTCCACTAACTTCCCAATAACACAACCCCCAGAAACACATCCTCATCAACCCAACTAACTTCCCAATAACACAACCTCCAGAAACACATCCTCATCACCTCCATTAATCTCCCAATCACACAACCTCCAGAAACACTTCCTCATCACCTCCAGTAACTTCCCAATAACACATCCACCAGATCCACATCCTCATCACCACCACTAACTTCACAATAACACAACCTCCAGAAACACGTCCTCATCACCTCCAATAACCTCTCAATAACACAACCTCCAGAAACCCATCTACATCACCTCCACTAACTTCCCAATAACACAACCTACAGAAACACATCCACATCACGTCCACTAACTTCCCAATAACATAACCTCCAGAAACACGTCCTCATCACTTCCACTAACTTCCCAATAACATAACCTCCAGAACCACATCCTCATCACCTCCACTAACTTCCCAATAACAAAACATCCAGAAACACATCATCATCACCTCCACTAACCCCTCAATAATTCAACTGCCAGAAACACATCCACATCACCTCCACTAACTCCTCAAGAACACACCCTCCAGATACACATCCTCATCACCTCCATTAACCTCCCAATAACACAACCACCAGAAACACATCCTCATCACCTCCACTAACTCCTCAAGAACACAACCTCCAGATACACATCCTCATCACCTCCACTAACTTCCCAATAACACAACCTCCAGAAACACATCGCCATCACCTTCACTAACTTCCCTATAACACAGCCTGCAGAAACACATCAGCCCCACTATCTTCCCAATAATAGAACCTTCACATACCCATCCACATCACCTCCACTAACTTCCCAATAACACAACCACCAGAACCACATCCACATCACCTCCACTAACTTCCCAATAACACAACCTACACAAACCCATTCACATTACCTCCACTAACTTCCCAATAACACAACCTCCAGAAACACAACCTCATCACCTCCACTAACTTTCCAATAACACAACCTCCAGAAACACATCCTCATCACCTCCACTAACTTCCCAATAACACAACCTCCAGAAACACATGCTCATCACCTCCACTAACGTCCCAATAACACAAACTCCAGAAACACATCCTCATCACCTCCAGTAACTTCCCAATAACACAACCTCCAGAAACATATTCACATCACCTCCACTAACCTCCTAATAACACAACCTCCAGAAACACTTCCTCATCACCTCCACTAACTTCCCAATAACACAACCCCCAGAAACACATCCTCATCAACCCAACTAACTTCCCAATAACACAACCTCCAGAAACACATCCTCATCACCTCCATTAATCTCCCAATCACACAACCTCCAGAAACACTTCCTCATCACCTCCAGTAACTTCCCAATAACACATCCACCAGATCCACATCCTCATCACCACCACTAACTTCACAATAACACAACCTCCAGAAACACGTCCTCATCACCTCCAATAACCTCCCAATAACACAACCTCCAGAAACCCATCTACATCACCTCCACTAACTTCCCAATAACACAACCTACAGAAACACATCCACATCACGTCCACTAACTTCCCAATAACATAACCTCCAGAAACACGTCCTCATCACTTCCACTAACTTCCCAATAACATAACCTCCAGAACCACATCCTCATCACCTCCACTAACTTCCCAATAACAAAACATCCAGAAACACATCATCATCACCTCCACTAACCCCTCAATAATTCAACTGCCAGAAACACATCCACATCACCTCCACTAACTCCTCAAGAACACACCCTCCAGATACACATCCTCATCACCTCCATTAACCTCCCAATAACACAACCACCAGAAACACATCCTCATCACCTCCACTAACTCCTCAAGAACACAACCTCCAGATACACATCCTCATCACCTCCACTAACTTCCCAATAACACAACCTCCAGAAACAGATCGCCATCACCTTCACTAACTTCCCTATAACACAGCCTGCAGAAACACATCAACTCCACTATCTTCCCAATAATAGAACCTTCAGATACCCATCCACATCACCTCCACTAACTTCCCAGTAACACAACCACCAGAACCACATCCACATCACCTCCACGAACTTCCCAATAACACAACACACACAAACGCATTCACATTACCTCCACTAACTTCCCAATAACACAACCTCCAGAAACACAACCTCATCACCTCCACTAACTTTCCAATAACACAACATCCAGAAACACATCCTCATCACCTCCACTAACTTCCCAATAACACAACCTCCAGAAACACATGCTCATCACCTCCACTAACTTCCCAATAACACAACCTCCAGAAACACATCCTCATCACCTCCACTAACTTCCCAATAACACAACCCCCAGAAACACATCCTCATCAACCCAACTAACTTCTCAATAACACAACCTCCAGAAACACATCCTCATCACCTCCATTAACCTCCCAATCACACAACCTCCAGAAACACTTCCTCATCACCTCCAGTAACTTCCCAATAACACATCCACCAGATCCACATCCTCATCACCACCACTAACTTCACAATAACACAACCTCCAGAAACACGTCCTCATCACCTCCAATAACCTCCCAATAACACAACCTCCAGAAACCCATCTACATCACCTCCACTAACTTCCCAATAACACAACCACCAGAACCACATCCACATCACCTCCACGAACTTCCCAAAAACACAACACACACAAACCCATTCACATTACCTCCACTAACTTCTCAATAACACAACCTCCAGAAACACAACCTCATCACCTCCACTAACTTTCCAATAACACAACCTCCAGAAACACATCCTCATCACCTCCACTAACTTCCCAATAACACAACCTCCAGAAACACATGCTCATCACCTCCACTAACTTCCCAATAACACAACCTCCAGAAACACATCCTCATCACCTCCAGTAACTTCCCAATAACACAACCTCCAGAAACACATTCACATCACCTCCACTAACCTCCCAATAACACAACCTCCAGAAACATATCCTCATCACCTCCACTAACTTCCCAATATCACAACCCCCAGAAACACATCCTCATCAACCCAACTAACTTCCCAATAACACAACCTCCAGAAACACATCCTCATCACCTCCATTAACCTCCCAATCACACAACCTCCAGAAACACTTCCTCATCACCTCCAAAAACTTCCCAATAACACATCCACCAGATCCACATCCTCATCACCACCACTAACTTCACAATAACACAACCTCCAGAAAGACATCCACATCACCTCCATTAGCTCCCCAATAACAAAACCTCGAGAAATCCATTCTCATCACATCCACCATCTTCCTAATGACCCTAACCCCAGAAACTCATCCTGATCCCCTCCACTAACTTCCCAATAACACCAACTCCAGAAACACATCCACATTTCCTCCACTAACTTTCCAATAACACAACCTGCAGGAACACATCCTCATCAACACCACTAACTTCCCAATAACACAACCTACAGTAACACATCCTCATCAACTCCACTACCTCCTCAATCACAGAACCACCAGAAATCGAACCACTTCACCTCCACTAGCTTCCCAATAATTCAACCTCCAGAAACACGTCCTCATCACCTCCAATAACTTCCCAATAAAACAACCTCCAGAAACACGTCCTCATCACCTCCAATAACTTCCCAATAATTCAACCTCCAGAAACACATCATCATCACCTCCACTAGCTTCCCAATAATTCAACCTCCAGAAACACGTCCTCATCACCTCCAATAACTTCCCAATAAAACAACCTCCAGAAACCCATCCACATCACCTCCACTAGCTTCCCAATAATTCAACCCCCAGAAACACATCCTCATCACCTCCAATAACTTCCCAATAACACAACCTCCAGAAACACGTCCTCATCACCTCCACTCACTTCCCAATAAAACAACCTCCAGAAACACGTCCTCATCACCACCACTAACTTCCCAATAAAACAACTGACAGAAACACATCATCATCACCACCACTAACTTCCCAATAACACAACCTCCAGAAACACGTTCACATCCCATCCACTAACTTCCCAATAACACAACCACCAGAACCACATCGTCATCATCACCACTAACTTCACAATAACACAACCTCCAGAAACACAGCCTCATCACCTCCAATAGCTTCCCAATAACACAACCTCCAGAAACACATCCTCATCACATCCACTAACTTCCCAATAACACAACCTACAGAAACACATCCACATCACGTCCACTAACTTCCCAATAACATAACCGCCAGAAACACATCCTCATCACCTCCACTAACTTCCCCATAACACAGCCTGCAGAAACACATCAGCTCCACTAACTTCCCAATAATACAACCTTCAGATACCCATCCTCATCACCTCCACTAAATTCCCATTAACAAAACCTCCAGAAACACATTCACTTCACCTCCACGAACTTCCCAATAACACAACATCCTGAATGACATCCACTTCACCCCCATAAACATCCCAATAACACAAACTCCATAAACACATCCTCATCTGCACAACTAACTTCCCAATAACACAACCTCCAGAAACACATCCTCATCACCTCTACTAACTTCCCAATAACACAACCTCCAGAAACACATCCACTTCACCTCCACTAACTTCCCAATAACACAACCTCCAGATCTGGCAGATGGAATACAATGTTGACAAATGTGAGGTTATCCATTTTGGCAAGAATAACGGCAAAAGGGATTATTATTTAAATGATAAAAAATTAAAACATGCTGACGTGCAGAGAGATCTGGGTGTGCTAGTGCATGAGTCTTAGAAAGTTGGTTTTCAGGTGCAACAGGTGATTAAGAAGGCAAATGGAATTTTGTCCTTCATTGCTAGAGGGATGGAGTTTAAGACTAGGGAGGTTATGCTGCAATTGTATAAGGTGTTACTGAGGCCACACCTGGAGTATTGTGTTCAGTTTTGGTCTCCTTACTTGAGAAAGGCCGTACTGGCACTGGAGGGTGTGCAGAGGAGAATCACTAGGTTAATCCCAGAGCTGAAGGGGTTGGATTACGAGGAGAGGTTGAGTAGACTGGGACTGTACTCGTTGGAATTTAGAAGGATGAGGGGGGAATCTTATAGAAACATATAAGATTATGAAGGGAATAGATAGGATAGATGCGGGCAGGTTGTTTCCACTGGCGGGTGAAAGCAGAACTAGGGGGCATAGCCTCAAAATAAGGGGAGGTAGATTTAGGACCGAGTATAGGAGGAACTTCTTCACCCAAAGGGTTGTGAAACTATGGAATTCCTTGCCCAGTGAAGCAGTAGAGGGTCCTTCATTAAATGTTTTTAAGATAAAGATTGATAGTTTTTTGAAGAATAAAGGGATTAAGGGTTATGGTGTTCGGGACGGAAAGTGGAGCTGAGTCCACAAAAGATCAGCCATGATCTCATTGAATGGCGGAGCAGGCTCGAGGGGCCAGATGGCCTACTCCTGCTCCTAGTTCTTATGTTCTTATGTTCTATACACATCCTCATCACCTCCACTAACTTCCCAATAATACAACCTTCAGATACACATCCACATCACCTCCACTAACATCCCAATAACACAACCTCCAGAAACTCATCCACATCACCTCCACTAACTTCCCAATAACACAACTTCGAGAAACACTTCCTCATCTCCTCCAGTAACTTCCCAATAACACATCCACCAGGTCCACATCCTCATCACCACCACTAACTCCACAATAACACAACCTCCAGAAACACATCCACATCACCTCCATTAACTCCCCAATAACAAAACCTCGAGAAATCCATTGTCATCACATCCACCATCTTCCTAATGACCCTAACCCCAGAAACCCATCCTGATCCCCTCCACTAAATTCCCAATAATACCAACTCCAGAAACACATCCACATTTCCTCCACTAACTTCCCAATAACACAACCTGCAGAAACACATCCTCATCAACTCCACTAACTTACCAATAACACCAACTCCATAAACACATCCTCATCAACTCCACTAACTCCTCAATCACAGAACCACCAGAAATTGAACCACTTCACCTCCACTAGCTTCCCAATAATTCAACCTCCAGAAACACGTCCTCATCACCTCCAATAACCTCCCAATAACACCAACTCCAGATACACATCCTCATCACCTCCACTAACTTCCCAATAACACAACCACCAGAACCACATCCACATCACCACCACTAACTTCCCAATAACACAACCTCCAGAAACACAGCCTCATCACCTCCACTAACTTCCCAATAACACAACCTCCAGAAACATATCCTCATCACCTCCACTAACTTCCCAATAACACAACCTCCAGAAACACATCCACATCACCTCCACTAACTTCCCAATAACACAACCTCCAGAAACACAGCCTCATCACCTCCGATAGCTTCCCAATAACACAACCTCCAGAAACACATCCTCATCACATCCACTAACTTCCCAATAACACAACCTACAGAAACACATCCACATCACGTCCACTAACTTCCCAATAACATAACCGCCAGAAACACACCCTCATCACCTCCACTAACTTCCCAATGACACAACCTCCAGAAACACATCCACATCACCTCCAATAACTTCCCAATAACACAATCTCCAGGAACACATCCACATCACCTCCACTAACTTCCCAATAACACCAACTCCAGAAACACATCCTCATCAACTCCACTAACTCCTCAATTACAGAACCACCAGAAATTGAACCACTTCACCTCCACTAGCTTCCCAATAATTCAACCTCCAGAAACACGTCCTCATCACCTCCACTAACTTCCCAATAAAACAACCTCCAAAAACACATCATCATCACCTCCACTAACTTCCAAATAAAACAACCTCCAGAAACACGTCCTCATCACCTCCAGTAACTTCCCAATAACACAACTCCAGAAACACATGCTCATCACCTCCACTAACTTCCCAATAACACAACCTCCAGAAACACATCCTCATCACCTCCAGTAACTTCCCAATAACACAACCTCCAGAAACACATTCACATCACCTCCACTAACCTCCCAATAACACAACCTCCAGAAACATATCCTCATCACCTCCACTAACTTCCCAATATCACAACCCCCAGAAACACATCCTCATCAACCCAACTAACTTCCCAATAACACAACCTCCAGAAACACATCCTCATCACCTCCATTAACCTCCCAATCACACAACCTCCAGAAACACTTCCTCATCACCTCCAAAAACTTCCCAATAACACATCCACCAGATCCACATCCTCATCACCACCACTAACTTCACAATAACACAACCTCCAGAAACACATCCACATCACCTCCATTAGCTCCCCAATAACAAAACCTCGAGAAATCCATTCTCATCACATCCACCATCTTCCTAATGACCCTAACCCCAGAAACTCATCCTGATCCCCTCCACTAACTTCCCAATAACACCAACTCCAGAAACACATCCACATTTCCTCCACTGACTTTCCAATAACACAACCTGCAGGAACACATCCTCATCAACACCACTAACTTCCCAATAACACAACCTACAGAAACACATCCTCATCAACTCCACTACCTCCTCAATCACAGAACCACCAGAAATCGAACCACTTCACCTCCACTAGCTTCCCAATAATTCAACCTCCAGAAACACGTCCTCATCACCTCCAATAACTTCCCAATAAAACAACCTCCAGAAACACGTCCTCATCACCTCCAATAACTTCCCAATAATTCAACCTCCAGAAACACATCCTCATCACCTCCACTAGCTTCCCAATAATTCAACCTCCAGAAACACGTCCTCATCACCTCCAATAACTTCCCAATAAAACAACCTCCAGAAACCCATCCACATCACCTCCACTAGCTTCCCAATAATTCAACCCCCAGAAACACATCCTCATCACCTCCAATAACTTCCCAATAACACAACCTCCAGAAACACGTCCTCATCACCTCCACTAACTTCCCAATAAAACAACCTCCAGAAACACGTCCTCATCACCACCACTAACTTCCCAATAAAACAACTGACAGAAACACATCATCATCACCACCACTAACTTCCCAATAACACAACCTCCAGAAACACGTTCACATCCCATCCACTAACTTCCCAATAACACAACCACCAGAACCACATCGTCATCATCACCACTAACTTCACAATAACACAACCTCCAGAAACACAGCCTCATCACCTCCAATAGCTTCCCAATAACACAACCTCCAGAAACACATCCTCATCACATCCACTAACTTCCCAATAACACAACCTACAGAAACACATCCACATCACGTCCACTAACTTCCCTATAACATAACCGCCAGAAACACATCCTCATCACCTCCACTAACTTCCCAATGACACAACCTCCAGAAACACATCCTCATCACCTCCACTAACTTCCCAATAACACAACCTCCAGAAACACATCCACATCACCTCCACTAACTTCCCAATGACACAACCGCCAGAAACACATCCACATCACCTCCAATAACTTTCCAATAACACAACCTCCAGATACACATCCTCATCACCTCCACTAACTTCCCAATAACACAACCTCCAGATACACATCCTCATCACCTCCACTAACTCCTCAAGAACACACCCTCCCGATACACATCCTCATCACCTCCATTAACCTCCCAATAACACAACCACCAGAAACACATCCTCATCACCTCCACTAACTCCTCAAGAACACAACACACAGATACACATCCTCATCACCTCCACTAACTTCCCCATAACACAGCCTGCAGAAACACATCAGCTCCACTAACTTCCCAATAATACAACCTTCAGATACCCATCCTCATCACCTCCACTAAATTCCCATTAACAAAACCTCCAGAAACACATTCACTTCACCTCCACGAACTTCCCAATAACACAACATCCTGAATGACATCCACTTCACCCCCATAAACATCCCAATAACACAAACTCCATAAACACATCCTCATCTGCACAACTAACTTCCCAATAACACAACCTCCAGAAACACATCCTCATCACCTCTACTAACTTCCCAATAACACAACCTCCAGAAACACATCCTCATCACCTCCACTAACTTCCCAAGAACACAACCTCCAGATCTGGCAGATGGAATACAATGTTGACAAATGTGAGGTTATCCATTTTGGTAAGAATAACGGCAAAAGGGATTATTATTTAAATGATAAAAAATTAAAACATGCTGACGTGCAGAGAGATCTGGGTGTGCTAGTGCATGAGTCGCAGAAAGTTGGTTTTCAGGTGCAACAGGTGATTAAGAAGGCAAATGGAATTTTGTCCTTCATTGCGAGAGGGATGGAGTTTAAGACTAGGGAGGTTATGCTGCAATTGTATAAGGTGTTACTGAGGCCACACCTGGAGTATTGTGTTCAGTTTTGGTCTCCTTACTTGAGAAAGGCCGTACTGGCACTGGAGGGTGTGCAGAGGAGAATCACTAGGTTAATCCCAGAGCTGAAGGGGTTGGATTACGAGGAGAGGTTGAGTAGACTGGGACTGTACTCGTTGGAATTTAGAAGGATGAGGGGGGATCTTATAGAAACATATAAGATTATGAAGGGAATAGATAGGATAGATGCGGGCAGGTTGTTTCCACTGGCGGGTGAAAGCAGAACTAGGGGGCATAGCCTCAAAATAAGGGGAGGTAGATTTAGGACCGAGTTTAGGAGGAACTTCTTCACCCAAAGGGTTGTGAATCTATGGAATTCCTTGCCCAGTGAAGCAGTAGAGGCTCCTTCATTAAATGTTTTTAAGATAAAGATTGATAGTTTTTTGAAGAATAAAGGGATTAAGGGTTATGGTGTTCGGGACGGAAAGTGGAGCTGAGTCCACAAAAGATCAGCCATGATCTCATTGAATGGCGGTGCAGGCTCGAGGGGCCAGATGGCCTACTCCTGCTCCTAGTTCTTATGTTCTTATGTTCTATACACATCCTCATCACCTCCACTAACTTCCCAATAATACAACCTTCAGATACACATCCACATCACCTCCACTAACATCCCAATAACACAACCTCCAGAAACTCATCCACATCACCTCCACTAACTTCCCAATAACACAACTTCGAGAAACACTTCCTCATCTCCTCCAGTAACTTCCCAATAACACATCCACCAGGTCCACATCCTCATCACCACCACTAACTCCACAATAACACAACCTCCAGAAACACATCCACATCACCTCCATTAACTCCCAATAACAAAACCTCGAGAAATCCATTGTCATCACATCCACCATCTTCCTAATGACCCTAACCCCAGAAACCCATCCTGATCCCCTCCACTAAATTCCCAATAATACAAACTCCAGAAACACATCCACATTTCCTCCACTAACTTCCCAATAACACAACCTGCAGAAACACATCCTCATCAACTCCACTAACTTACCAATAACACCAACTCCATAAACACATCCTCATCAACTCCACTAACTCCTCAATCACAGAACCACCAGAAATTGAACCACTTCACCTCCACTAGCTTCCCAATAATTCAACCTCCAGAAACACGTCCTCATCACCTCCAATAACCTCCCAATAACACCAACTCCAGATACACATCCTCATCACCTCCACTAACTTCCCAATAACACAACCACCAGAACCACATCCACATCACCACCACTAACTTCCCAATAACACAACCTCCAGAAACACAGCCTCATCACCTCCACTAACTTCCCAATAACACAACCTCAAGAAACATATCCTCATCACCTCCACTAACTTCCCAATAACACAACCTCCAGAAACACATCCACATCACCTCCACTAACTTCCCAATAACACAACCTCCAGAAACACAGCCTCATCGCCTCCGATAGCTTCCCAATAACACAACCTCCAGAAACACATCCTCATCACATCCACTAACTTCCCAATAACACAACCTACAGAAACACATCCACATCACGTCCACTAACTTCCCAATAACATAACTGCCAGAAACACACCCTCATCACCTCCACTAACTTCCCAATGACACAACCTCCAGAAGCACATCCACATCACCTCCAATAACTTCCCAATAACACAATCTCCAGGAACACATCCACATCACCTCCACTAACTTCCCAATAACACCAACTCCAGAAACACATCCTCATCAACTCCACTAACTCCTCAATTACAGAACCACCAGAAATTGAACCACTTCACCTCCACTAGCTTCCCAATAATTCAACCTCCAGAAACACGTCCTCATCACCTCCACTAACTTCCCAATAAAACAACCTCCAAAAACACATCATCATCACCTCCACTAACTTCCAAATAAAGCAACCTCCAGAAACACGTCCTCATCACCTCCAATAACTTCCCAATAACACAACCTCCAGAAACACATCCACATCACCTCCACTAACTTCCCAATAACACAACCTCCAGAAACACAGCCTCATCACCTCCAATAGCTTCCCAATAACACAACCTCCCGATACACATCCTCATCACCTCCATTAACCTCCCAATAACACAACCACCAGAAACACATCCTCATCACCTCCACTAACTCATCAAGAACACAACACACAGATACACATCCTCATCACCTCCACTAACTTCCCTATAACACAGCCTGCAGAAACACATCAGCTCCACTAACTTCCCAAGAATACAACCTTCAGATACCCATCCTCATCACCTCCACTAACTTCCCAATAAAACAACCTTCAGAAAGGCATCCTCATCACCTCCACTAAATTCCCATTAACAAAACCTCCAGAAACACATTCACTTCACCTCCACGAACTTCCAATAACACAACATCCTGAATGACATCCACTTCACCCCCATAAACATCCCAATAACACAAACTCCATAAACACATCCTCATCTGCACAACTAACTTCCCAATAACACAACCTCCAGAAACACATCCTCATCACCTCCACTAACTTCCCAATAACACAACCTCCAGGAACACATCCTTTTCACCTCTACTAACTTCCCAATAACACAACCTCCAGAAACACATCCACTTCACCTCCACTAAATTCCCAATAACACAACCTCCAGAAACACATCCTCATCACCTCCACTAACTTCCCAAGAACACAACCTCCAGAAACACATCCACTTCACCTCCACTAACTTCCCAATAACACAACCTCCAGAAACACATCCTCATCACCTCCACTAACTTCCCAAGAACACAACCTCCAGATCTGGCAGATGGAATACAATGTTGACAAATGTGAGGTTATCCATTTTGGTAAGAATAACGGCAAAAGGGATTATTATTTAAATGATAAAAAATTAAAACCTGCTGATGTGCAGAGAGATCTGGGTGTGCTAGTGCATGAGTCGCAGAAAGTTGGTTTTCAGGTGCAACAGGTGATTAAGAAGGCAAATGGAATTTTGTCCTTCATTGCAAGAGGTATGGAGTTTAAGACTAGGGAGGTTATGCTGCAATGTGTATAAGGTGTTAGTGAGGCCACACCTGGAGTATTGTGTTCAGTTTTGGTCTCCTTACTTGAGAAAGGACGTACTGGCACTGGAGGGTGTGCAGAGGAGATTCACTAGGTTAATCCCAGAGCTGAAGGGGTTGGATTACGAGGAGAGGTTGAGTAGACTGGGACTGTACTCGTTGGAATTTAGAAGGATGAGGAGGGATCTTATAGAAACATATAACATTATGAAGGGAATAGATAGGATAGATGCGGGCAGGTTGTTTCCACTGGCGGGTGAAAGCAGAACTAGGGGGCATAGCCTCAAAATAAGGGGAAGTAGATTTAGGACCGAGTTTAGGAGGAACTTCTTCACCCAAAGGGTTGTGAATCTTTGGAATTCCTTGCCCAGTGAAGCAGTAGAGGCTCCTTCATTAAATGTTTTTAAGATAAAGATAGATAGTTTTTTGAAGACTAAAGGGATTAAGGGTTATGGTGTTCGGGAAGGAAAGTGGAGCTGAGTCCACAAAAGATCAGCCATGATCTCATTGAATGGCGGAGCAGGCTCGAGGGGCCAGATGGCCTACTCCTGCTCCTAGTTCTTATGTTCTTATGTTCTTATGTTCTATACACATCCTCATCACCTCCACTAACGTCCCAATAACACAACTTCCAGACACACACCCACATCACCTCCACTAACTTCCCAATAATACAACCTCCAGTGACCCATCCTCATCACCTCATCTAACATCCCAATAACACCACCTCCAGAAACACACGCAGATCCCCTCACTAACTTCCCAATAACACAAACTCCAGAAACACATCCACAGCCCCTCCACTAACTCCCCAATAACGCACCCTCCAGAAACACATCCACAGCCCTTCCACTAACTTCCCAATAACACAAACTCCAGAAACACATCGACAGCCCCGCCACTAACTCCCCAATAACGCACCCTCCAGAAACACATCCACAGCCCCTCCACCAACTCCCCAATAACACACCCTCCAGAAACACATCCACAGCCCCTCCACTAATTCCCCAATAACGCACCCTCCAGAAACACATCCACAGCCCCTCCACCAACTCCCCAATAACACACCCTCCAGAAACACATCCACAGCCCTTCCACTAACTCCCCAATAACACACCCTCCAGAAACACATCCACAGCCCTTCCACTAACTCCCCAATAACGCACCCTCCAGAAACACATCCACAGCCCCTCCACTAACTTCCCAATAACGCACCCTCCAGAAACACATCCACAGCCCCTCCACTAACTCCCCAATAACACAACCACCAGAAACACATCCTCATCACCTCCAGTAACTTCCCAATAGCAGAACTGGACACTGAATGAAAATTAACTGTTTTCACTTTCGTTGGAAATGGTAGAAGTTATTGTGTGAGACTGTGCAGAATTTCAATCACAGAATGAGAACATTGATATTGAGATGCTGCCAGATTGGGAACCAATGTAGATCAGTGAGCAGAGGGACGGTACGTAACTGGCATTGTGTGTGGGTTAGGATATGGACAGCAGAGTTGGGGGTGATCTGTGCTTCATGAAGATTTATAACAGCAATTGAGTGACTCGAATTTAATCGCAATAGTCGAGTCTGGATTTGACACAGACACAGATGATGGATTGTTCTGCGATGAGGCGATGGCAAGTGGGGAGGATTGGGAATAGAAAGACCATCTGGATATAAATAATGTCAGTGTCAAAGGGAGCGCGGAGATTGTGACGCCAGTCTCCGATTTCAGCCAGAGAGCGGTGTGTGGATACTGGATAGGGACTGAGATTAGTGACTGGAACTGAAGAACATGCATTCAATCTTTCCAAGATGGAAATTCCAGAGCAATAATACACTTAAAATAGTTTATACAATAAATAACTGGATAGTGAGACTTACCAGGGACACCGACAACAGCCAGGAGCGGATAATAACCCGCCTGAATTATCCAGAGTAGATCTTGGATCCAAAATGCTGAAAGGAAAGGATCTCGAGCAATCCAATAAAGACCCTCGGATAAACTCCTGTCCATTGCTGTTAAGTCCCTGTGGATAGTTCCCAGATTCTGATCCATTGCTGTAACGTTCCTGTGGGTAGTTCCCAGATTCTGATCCATTGCTGTAACGTTCCTGTGGGTAGTTCCCAGATTCTGATCCATTGCTGTAACGTTCCTGTGGGTAGTTCCCAGATTCTGATCCATTGCTGTAACGTTCCCGTGGGTAGTTCCAAGATTCTGCTCCCTCCTCTCGGTCTCTCTGGAGCCGCTGATCTCTGGCAGTGTTTGAATTGACGCTCCCGCTGACAGTTTGGGATAACACAATGAAAGGAATCGCTTATTAATACAGAGACAAACCCTCCAGTGACACGGTTAGAATCCATCGAGACTGACATTAATCACAGTCACTAAACAAACAGGCTCAGTTAACCCCTTTCAATCCAATACTTTTTCTATCACAATGAAATAGAAGATTAGCCGGGTCTGGATCGGTTGTGTGACAGTGACTGCGGGATGGAGTGTGGAAATAGTGGACATACTGACCCTGATACTCAATCCTCATTGATCTCTGAGTGGTTCCAGGGGACTGGGGCATTTTCACTGTTCCATCCTGTTTATAAAAGGAGAGAGAGGGATAAACCCTGGAGTGACAGAGCAGTCAGTATAATGTTAGTCACCAGGACATTTCTCGGGGTCAGAGTGGGCAACAGGAATATTGCTCCTTCGCGAGGAAATGGTGTTATGTGACCAGAAACACGGCGATATTCGTGGGAAATCACATCGCATGTTGTTATTGCAGTTATATTTCAAAGTAACTGGAGGATTAATGAGGGGACTGATATGAATTTATGTATTGGGACATATTGTGATCAAATGCCATTTATTAGAGATGTTCTCGAGTCCCAAAGCCGTGGATTAAAGGGTCTGTGACAGTGAGAATGTGAGATTGGCTAAGAAACAGAAAGCAGAGAGAAGCGGTGAATGATAGTTATTCAGACAGGAGGGGAGGAGACACTGATGTTCACTCGGGGTCCACATGAGGACAATTGCTCTTCAAGATACAATTCACTGCGATAGGCTTCAATGGAAAGACTTTCAACATTCACAAATGACAGACACTCAGCAATGACACAGTGAGCAGGGTAGCAGCAATCTTCAGCAGCATGTTCCCAGATCTGTGAAAGGGAGGGTCACGGGGAAAGTAAATTTAAATCACTGTCGTGTGGGTGATGCATTAGGGAGGAGGGCAGAGGACAGGAAATATAAACTAAACAGGACAAGTTTAATAAGTGTACAGGAAGGGAGCGGGGACATGTCCACACTTTGCACTGGAAGGTCATGGCGATAAGATTGGAAAAACATCAGAAGATATTTAACTTGATCAATAGAGGCGGAGACTCCTAAAAGAAGGATGTTAGGATCATAGAGTCATCGAGGTCCAGAGCACAGAAAGGCCATTCGGCCCATCTGGAGTGGGCAGGTCATAAACAACCACCTGAGTATTTGAATCCCACTTTCTAACACTTTGCCAATAGCCTATAGAGTTATAACCAGGTTTATAGAGAGGACCATAGCTGAGGAATTGCTTCTTGTTCTGCCGCTAAATATACAAAAGGATGTGAGGATCTTGGAGACAAAACAAAGGATATTTAATGGAGTGTTGTCAGGGATGGAGGATTTCAGTTGAATGGTGGGATTAGTGAACTGGAATTGTAATCTGTAGATCAGTTTAAGGTAAAGAGCAATTTCACAGAGGACTCCAAATTAGGAAGGAGTTTAGAGAGAGTGAGCAGAAAGGGTTCCACTGGAGTGTGTGTGTGGGCTGGGGAGAGTGGCCTGGAGTGTGTGTGTGGGTTGGCCGGGAGTGGCCTGGCCTGGAGTGTGTGTGGGCTGGCCGGGAGTGGCCTGGAGTGTGTGTGTGGGCTGGCCGGGAGTGACCTGGAGTGTGTGTGGGCTGGCCGGGAGTGGCCTGGAGTGTCTGTGTGTGCTGGCCGGGAGTGGCCTGGAGTGTGTGTGTGGGCTGGCCGGGAGTGTGTGTGTGGACTGGCCGGGAGTGGCCTGGAGTGTATGTGTGGTCGGCCCGGGAGTGGCCTGGAGTGTGCGTTTGGGCTGGCCGGGAGTGGCCTGGAGTGTGTGTGTGGGCTGGCCGGGAGTGGCCTTGCCTTGAGTGTGTGTGTGTGCTGACCGGGAGTGGCCGGGAGTGTGTGTGTGGTCTGGCCGGGAGTGGGCTGGCCTGGAGTGTATGTGTGGTCGGGCCGGGAGTGGCCTGGAGTGTGTGTGTGGGCTGGCCGGGATTGGCCTGGAGTGTGCGTGGGCTGGCCGGGAGTGGCCTGGAGTGTATGTGTGGTCGGGCCGGGAGTGGCCTGGAGTGTGTGTGTAGGCTGGGCGGGAGTGGCCTGGCCGGGAGTGTGAGTGTGGGCTGGCCGGGAGTGTCCTGGAGTGTGTGTGTGGGCTGGCCGGGAGTGGCCTGGCCGGGAGTGTGTGTGTGGACTGGCCGGGAGTGGCCTGGAGTGTGTGTGTGGGCTGGCCGGGAGTGGCCGGGAGTGTGTGTGTGGACTGGCCGGGAGTGGCCTGGAGTGTGTGTGTGGGCTGGCCGTGAGTGGCCTGGAGTGTGTGTGTGGGCTGGCCGGGAGTGACCCGGAGTGTGTGTGTAGGCTGGCCGGGAGTGGCCTGGAGTCTGTGTGGGCTGGCCGGGAGTGGCCTGCAGTGTGTGTGTGGGCTGGCCGGGAGTGGCCTGGCCTGGAGTGTGTGTGTGGGCTGGCCGGGAGTGGCCTGGAGTGTGTGTGTGGGCTGGTCGGGAGTGTCCTGGAGTGTGTGTGTGGGCTGGACGGGAGTGGCCTGGAGTGTGTGTGTGGACTGGCCGGGAGTGGCCTGGAGTGTGTGTGTGGGATGGCCGGGAGTGGCCCGGAGTGTGTGTGTGGGCTGGTCGGGAGTGGCCTGGAGTGTGTGTGTGGGATGGCCGGGAGTGGCCTGGAGTGTGTGTGTGGGCTGGCCGGGAGTGGCCTGGAGTGTGTGTGTGGGCAGGCCGGGAGTGGCCTGGACTGTGTGTGTGGGCTGGCCGGGAGTGGCTTGGAGTGTGTGTGTGGGCTGGCCGGGAGTGGCCTGGAGTTTGTGTGTGGGCTGACCGGTAGTGGCCTGGCCTGCAGTGTGAGTGTGGACTGGCCGGAAGTGGCCTGGAGTGTGTGTGTGGGCTGGCCGGGAGTGGCCTGGAGTGTGTGTGTGGGCTGGCCGGGAGTGGCCTGGAGTGTGTGAGTGGGCTGGCCGGGAGTGACCTGGAGTGTGTGTGTGGGCTGGCCGGGAGTGGCCTGGAGTGTGTGTGTGGGTTGACCGGGAGTGGCCTGGAGTGTCTGTGTGTGCTGGCCGGGAGTGGCCTGGAGTGTGTGTGTGGGCTGGCCGGGAGTGGCCTGGAGTGTGTGTGTGGGCTGGCCGGGAGTGGCCTGGAGTGTGTGTGTGGACTGGCCGGGAGTGGCCTGGCCTGGAGTGTGTGTGTGGGCTGGCCGGGAGTGGCCTGGCCGGGAGTGTGTGTGGGCTGGCCGGGAGTGGCCTGGAGTGTGTGTGTGGGCTGGCCGGGAGTGGCCGGGAGTGTGTGTGTGGGCTGGCCGGGAGTGGCCTGGAGTGTGAGTGTGGGCTGGCCGGGAGTGGCCGGGAGTGTGTGTGTGTGCTGGCCGGGAGTGGCCTGGAGTGTGTGTGTGGGCTGGCCGGGAGTGGCCTGGAGTGTGAGTGTGGGCTGGCCGGGAGTGGCCGGGAGTGTGAGTGTGGGCTGGCCGGGAGTGGCCGGGAGTGTGTGTGTGGGCTGCCCGGGAGTGGCCTGGAGTGTGTGTGTGGGCTGGCCGGGAGTGGCCTGGAGTGTGAGTGTGGGCTGGCCGGGAGTGGCCTGGAGTGTGTGTGTGGGCTGCCCGGGAGTGGCCTGGAGTGTGTGGTTGGGATGGCCGGGAGTGGCCTGGAGTGTGTGTGTGGGATGGCCGGGAGTGGCCTGGAGTGTGTGTGTGGGCTGGCCGGGAGTGGCCTGGAGTGTGTGTGTGGGCTGGCCGGGAGTGGCCTGGAGTGTGTGTGTGGGCTGGCCGGGAGTGGCCTGGAGTGTGTGTGTGGGCTGGCCAGGAGTGGCCTGGAGTGTGTGTGTGGGCTGGCCGGGAGTGGCCTGGAGTGTGTGTGTGGGCTGGCCGGGAGTGGCCTGGAGTGTGTGTGTGGGCTGGCCGGGAGTGGCCTGGCCTGGAGTGAGTGTGTGGACTGGCCGGGAGTGGCCTGGAGTGTTTGTGTGGGCTGGCCGGGAGTGGCCTGGAGTGTGTGTATGGGCTGGCCGGGACTGGCCTGGAGTGTGTGTGTGGGCTGGCCGGGAGTGGCCTGGAGTGTGTGTGTGGGCTGCCCGGGAGTGGCCTGGAGTGTGTGTGTGGGCTGGCCGGGAGTGGCCTGGAGTGTGAGTGTGGGCTGGCCGGGAGTGGCCTGGAGTGTGTGTGTGGGCTGCCCGGGAGTGGCCTGGAGTGTGTGGTTGGGATGGCCGGGAGTGGCCTGGAGTGTGTGTGTGGGATGGCCGGGAGTGGCCTGGAGTGTGTGTGTGGGCTGGCCGGGAGTGGCCTGGAGTGTGTGTGTGGGCTGGCCGGGAGTGGCCTGGAGTGTGTGTGTGGGCTGGCCGGGAGTGGCCTGGAGTGTGTGTGTGGGCTGGCCAGGAGTGGCCTGGAGTGTGTGTGTGGGCTGGCCGGGAGTGGCCTGGAGTGTGTGTGTGGGCTGGCCGGGAGTGGCCTGGAGTGTGTGTGTGGGCTGGCCGGGAGTGGCCTGGCCTGGAGTGAGTGTGTGGACTGGCCGGGAGTGGCCTGGAGTGTGTGTGTGGGCTGGCCGGGAGTGGCCTGGAGTGTGTGTGTGGGCTGGCCGTGACTGGCCTGGAGTGTGTGTGTGGGCTGGCCGGGAGTGGCCTGGAGTGTGTGTGTGGACTGGCCGGGAGTGGCCTGGAGTGTGTGTGTGGGCTGGCCGGGAGTGGCCTGGAGTGTGTGTGTGGGCTGGCCGGGAGTGGCCTGGAGTGTGTGTGTGGACTGGCCGGGAGTGGCCTGGAGTGTGTGTGTGGGCTGGCCGGGAGTGGCCTGGAGTGTGTGTGTGGACTGGCCGGGAGTGGCCTGGAGTGTGTGTGTGGGCTGGCCGGGAGTGGCCTGGAGTGTGTGTGTGGACTGGCCGTGAGTGGCCTGGAGTGTGTGTGTGGGCTGGCCGGGAGTGGCCTGGAGTGTGAGTGTGGGCTGGCCGGGAGTGGCCGGGAGTGTGTGTGTGGGCTGGCCGGGAATGGCCTGGAGTCTGTGTGTGGGCTGGCCGGGAGTGGCCTGGAGTGTGTGTGTGGGCTGGCCGGGAGTGACCTGGAGTGTGTGTGTGGTCTGGCCGGGAGTGGCCTGGAGTGTGTGTGTGGGCTGGCCGGGAGTGGGCTGGAGTGTGTGTGTGAGCTGGCCGGGAGTGGCCTGGAGTGTATGTGTGGGCTGGCCGGGCGTGACCGGGAGTGTGTGTGTGGGCCGGCCGGGAGTGACCTGGAGTGTGTGTGTGGGCTGGCCGGGAGTGGCCTGGAGTGTGTGTGTGGACTGGCCGGGAGTGGCCTGGAGTGTGTGTGTGGGCTGGCCGGGAGTGGCCTGGAGTGTGTGTGTGGACTGGCCGGGAGTGGCCTGGAGTGTGTGTGTGGGCTGGCCGGGAGTGGCCTGGAGTGTGTGTGTGGACTGGCCGTGAGTGGCCTGGAGTGTGTGTGTGGGCTGGCCGGGAGTGGCCTGGAGTGTGAGTGTGGGCTGGCCGGGAGTGGCCGGGAGTGTGTGTGTGGGCTGGCCGGGAATGGCCTGGAGTCTGTGTGTGGGCTGGCCGGGAGTGGCCTGGAGTGTGTGTGTGGGCTGGCCGGGAGTGACCTGGAGTGTGTGTGTGGTCTGGCCGGGAGTGGCCTGGAGTGTGTGTGTGGGCTGGCCGGGAGTGGGCTGGAGTGTGTGTGTGAGCTGGCCGGGAGTGGCCTGGAGTGTATGTGTGGGCTGGCCGGGCGTGACCGGGAGTGTGTGTGTGGGCCGGCCGGGAGTGGCCTGGAGTGTGTGTGTGCGCTGGCCGGGAGTGGCCTGGAGTGTGTGTGTGGGCTGGCCGGGAGTGGCCTGGAGTGTGTGTGTGGGCTGGCCGGGAGTGGCCTGGAGTGTGTGTGTGGGCTGGCCGGGAGTGACCGGGAGTGTGTGTGTGGGCAGGCCGGGAGTGGCCTGGAGTGTGTGTGTGGGCTGGCCAGGAGTGGCCTGGAGTGTGTGTGTGGGCTGGCCGGGAGTAGCCTGGAGTGTGTGTGTGGGCTGGCCGGGAGTGGCCTGGCCTTGAGTGTGTGTGTGTGCTGACCGGAAGTGGCCGGGAGTGTGTGTGTGGACTGGCCGGGAGTTGCCTGGAGTGTGTGTGTGGGCTGGCCGGGAGTGGCCGGGAGTGTGTGTGTGGACTGGCCGGGAGTGGCCTGGAGTGTGTGTGTGGGCTGGCCGTGAGTGGCCTGGAGTGTGTGTGTGGGCTGGCCGGGAGTGACCCTGAGTGTGTGTGTAGGCTGGCCGGGAGTGGCCTGGAGTCTGTGTGGGCTGGCCGGGAGTGGCCTGCAGTGTGTGTGTGGGCTGGCCGGGAGTGGCCTGGCCTGGAGTGTGTGTGTGGGCTGGCCGGGAGTGGCCTGGAGTGTGTGTGTGGGCTGGTCGGGAGTGTCCTGGAGTGTGTGTGTGGGCTGGACGGGAGTGGCCTGGAGTGTGTGTGTGGACTGGCCGGGAGTGGCCTGGAGTGTGTGTGTGGGATGGCCGGGAGTGGCCCGGAGTGTGTGTGTGGGCTGGTCGGGAGTGGCCTGGAGTGTGTGTGTGGGATGGCCGGGAGTGGCCTGGAGTGTGTGTGTGGGCTGGCCGGGAGTGGCCTGGAGTGTGTGTGTGGGCAGGCCGGGAGTGGCCTGGACTGTGTGTGTGGGCTGGCCGGGAGTGGCTTGGAGTGTGTGTGTGGGCTGGCCGGGAGTGGCCTGGAGTTTGTGTGTGGGCTGACCGGTAGTGGCCTGGCCTGCAGTGTGAGTGTGGACTGGCCGGAAGTGGCCTGGAGTGTGTGTGTGGGCTGGCCGGGAGTGGCCTGGAGTGTGTGTGTGGGCTGGCCGGGAGTGGCCTGGAGTGTGTGAGTGGGCTGGCCGGGAGTGACCTGGAGTGTGTGTGTGGTCTGGCCGGGAGTGGCCTGGAGTGTGTGTGTGGGCTGGCCGGGAGTGGGCTGGAGTGTGTGTGTGAGCTGGCCGGGAGTGGCCTGGAGTGTATGTGTGGGCTGGCCGGGCGTGACCGGGAGTGTGTGTGTGGGCCGGCCGGGAGTGGCCTGGAGTGTGTGTGTGCGCTGGCCGGGAGTGGCCTGGAGTGTGTGTGTGGGCTGGCCGGGAGTGGCCTGGAGTGTGTGTGTGGGCTGGCCGGGAGTGGCCTGGAGTGTGTGTGTGGGCTGGCCGGGAGTGACCGGGAGTGTGTGTGTGGGCCGGTCGGGAGTGGCCTGGAGTGTGTGTGTGGGCTGGCCAGGAGTGGCCTGGAGTGTGTGTGTGGGCTGGCCGGGAGTAGCCTGGAGTGTGTGTGTGGGCTGGCCGGGAGTGGCCTGGCCTTGAGTGTGTGTGTGTGCTGACCGGCAGTAGCCGGGAGTGTGTGTGTGGGCTGGCCGGGAGTGGCCGGGAGTGTGTGTGGGCTGGCCGGGAGTGGCCTGGAGTGTGTGTGGGCTGGCCGGGAGTGGCCTGGCCTGGAGTGTATGTGTGGTCGGGCCGGGAGTGGCCTGGAGTGTGCGTTTGGGCTGGCCGGGAGTGGCCTGGAGTGTGTGTGTGGGCTGGCCGGGAGTGGCCTTGCCTTGAGTGTGTGTGTGTGCTGACCGGGAGTGGCCGGGAGTGTGTGTGTGGTCTGGCCGGGAGTGGGCTGGCCTGGAGTGTATGTGTGGTCGGGCCGGGAGTGGCCTGGAGTGTGTGTGTGGGCTGGCCGGGAGTGGCCTGGAGTGTGCGTGGGCTGGCCGGGAGTGGCCTGGAGTGTATGTGTGGTCGGGCCGGGAGTGGCCTGGAGTGTGTGTGTAGGCTGGGCGGGAGTGGCCTGGCCGGGAGTGTGAGTGTGGGCTGGCCGGGAGTGTCCTGGAGTGTGTGTGTGGGCTGGCCGGGAGTGGCCTGGCCGGGAGTGTGTGTGTGGACTGGCCGGGAGTGGCCTGGAGTGTGTGTGTGTGGGCTGGCCGGGAGTGGCCGGGAGTGTGTGTGTGGACTGGCCGGGAGTGGCCTGGAGTGTGTGTGTGGGCTGGCCGTGAGTGGCCTGGAGTGTGTGTGTGGGCTGGCCGGGAGTGACCCTGAGTGTGTGTGTAGGCTGGCCGGGAGTGGCCTGGAGTCTGTGTGGGCTGGCCGGGAGTGGCCTGCAGTGTGTGTGTGGGCTGGCCGGGAGTGGCCTGGCCTGGAGTGTGTGTGTGGGCTGGCCGGGAGTGGCCTGGAGTGTGTGTGTGGGCTGGTCGGGAGTGTCCTGGAGTGTGTGTGTGGGCTGGACGGGAGTGGCCTGGAGTGTGTGTGTGGACTGGCCGGGAGTGGCCTGGAGTGTGTGTGTGGGATGGCCGGGAGTGGCCCGGAGTGTGTGTGTGGGCTGGTCGGGAGTGGCCTGGAGTGTGTGTGTGGGATGGCCGGGAGTGGCCTGGAGTGTGTGTGTGGGCTGGCCGGGAGTGGCCTGGAGCGTGTGTGTGGGCAGGCCGGGAGTGGCCTGGACTGTGTGTGTGGGCTGGCCGGGAGTGGCTTGGAGTGTGTGTGTGGGCTGGCCGGGAGTGGCCTGGAGTTTGTGTGTGGGCTGACCGGTAGTGGCCTGGCCTGCAGTGTGAGTGTGGACTGGCCGGAAGTGGCCTGGAGTGTGTGTGTGGGCTGGCCGGGAGTGGCCTGGAGTGTGTGTGTGGGCTGGCCGGGAGTGGCCTGGAGTGTGTGAGTGGGCTGGCCGGGAGTAGCCTGGAGTGTGTGTGTGGGCTGGCCGGGAGTAGCCTGGAGTGTGTGTGTGGGCTGGCCGGGAGTGGCCTGGAGTGTGAGTGTGGGCTGGCCGGGAGTGGCCTGGAGTGTGTGAGTGGGCTGGCCGGGAGTGGCCTGGAGTGTGTGTGTGGACTGGCTGGGAGTGGCCTGGAGTGTGAGTGTGGACTGGCCGGGAGTGGCTTAGAGTGTGTGTGTGGGCTGGCCGGGAGTGGCCTGGAGTGTGAGTGTGGACTGGCCGGGAGTGGCCTGGACTGTGTGGGTGGGCTGGCCGGGAGTGGCCTGGAGTGTGTGTGTGGGCTGGCCGGGAGTGGCCTGGAGTGTGTGTGTGGGCTGGCCGGGAGTGGCCTGGAGTGTGTGTGTGGACTGGCCGGGAGTGGCCTGGAGTGTGTGTGTGGACTGGCCGGGAGTGGCCTGGCCTGGAGTGTGTGTGTGGGCTGGCCGGGAGTGGCCTGCAGTGTGTGTGTGGGCTTGCCGGGAGTGGCCTGGAGTGTGTGTGTGGACTGGCCGGGAGTGGCCTGGAGTGTGTGTGTGGCCTGGCCGGGAGTGGCCTGGAGTGTGTATGTGGTCTGGCCGGGAGTGTGTGTGTGGGCTGGCCGGGAGTGGCCTGGAGTGTGTGTGTGGGCTGGCCGGGAGTGGCCTGGAGTGTGAGTGTGGACTGGCCGGGAGTGGCCTGGACTGTGTGTGTGGGCTGGCCGGGAGTGGCTTGGAGTGTGTGTGTGGGCTGGCCGGGAGTGGCCTGGCCTGGAGTGTGTGTGTGGGCTGGCCGGGAGTGGCCTGGAGTGTGTGTGTGGGCTGGCCGGGAGTGGCCTGGCCCGGGGTGTGTGTGTGGGCTGGGCGGGAGTGTCCTGGAGTGTGTGTGTGGGCTGGCCGGGAGTCGCCTGGAGTGTGTGTGTGGGCTGGCCGGGAGTGGCCTGGAGTGTGTGTGTGGGCTGGCCGGGAGTGGCCTGGAGTGTGTGATTGGGATGGCCGGGAGTGACCTGGAGTGTGTGTGTGGGCTGGCTGGGAGTGGCCTGGAGTGTGTGTGTGGACTGGCCGGGAGTGGCCTGGAGTGTGTGTGTGGGGTGGCCGGAAGTGGCTTCGAGTGTGTGTGTGGGCTGGCCGGGAGTGGCCTGGAGTGTGTGTGTGGCTTGGCCGGGAGTGGCCTGGAGTGTGTGTGTGGGCTGGCCGGGAGTGGCCTGGAGTGTGTGTGTGGGCTGGCCGGGAGTGACCTGGAGTGTGTGTGTGGCCTGGCCGGGAGTGGCCTGGAGTGTGTGTGTGGGATGGCCGGGAGTGGCCTGGAGTGTGTGTGTGGCCTGGCCGGGAGTGACCGGAGTGTGTGTGTGGCCTGGCCGGGAGTGGCCTGGAGTGTGTGTGTGGGCTGGCCGGGAGTGGCCTGGAGTGTGTGTGTGGGCTGGCCGGGAGTGACCTGGAGTGTGTGTGTGGCCTGGCCGGGAGTGGCCTGGAGTGTGTGTGTGGGATGGCCGGGAGTGGCCTGGAGTGTGTGTGTGGGGTGGCCGGAAGTGGCTTGGACTGTGTGTGTGGGCTGGCCGGGAGTGGCCTGCAGTGTGTGTGTGGGCTGGCCGGGAGTGACCTGGACTGTGTGTGTGGGCTGGCCGGGAGTGGCCTGGAGTGTGTGTGTGGGCTGGCCGGGAGTGGCCTGCAGTGTGTGTGTGGGCTGGCCGGGAGTGGCCTGGAGTGTGTGTGTGGGCTGGCCGGGAGTGGTCTGCAGTGTGTGTGTGGGCTGGCCGGGAGTGACCTGGAGTGTGTGTGTGGCCTGGCCGGGAGTGGCCGGGAGTGTGTGTGTGGGCTTGCCGGGAGTGGCCTGGAGTGTGTGTGTGGGCTGGTCGGGAGTGGCCTGGAGTGTGTGTGTGGACTGGCCGGGAGTGGCCTGGAGTGTGTGTGTGGCTTGGCCGGGAGTGGCCTGGAGTGTGTGTGAGGGCTGGCCGGGAGAGGCCTGGAGTGTGTGTGTGGGCTGGTCGGGAGTGGCCTGGAGTGTGTGTGAGGGCTGGCCGGGAGAGGCCTGGAGTGTGTGTGTGGACTGGCCGGGAGTGGCCTGGAGTGTGTGAGTGGGCTGGCCGGGAGTGGCCTGGAGTGTGTGTGTGGGCTGGGCAGGAGTGGCCTGGAGTGTGTGTGTGGACTGGCCGGGAGTGGCCTGGAGTGTGAGTGTGGACTGGCCGGGAGTGGCCTGGAGTGTGTGTGTGGGCTGGCCGGGAGTGGCCTGGAGTGTGTGTGTGGGCAGGCCGGGAGTGGCCTGGCCTGGAGTGTGAGTGTGGACTGGCCGGGAGTGGCCAGGAGTGTGTGAGTGGGCTGGCCGGGAGAAGCCTGGAGTGTGTGTGTGGGCTGGGCGGGAGTGGCCTGGAGTGTGAGTGTGGGCTGGCCGGGAGTGGCCTGGAGTGTGTGAGTGGGCTGGCCGGGAGTGGCCTGTAGTGTGTGTGTGGGCTGGCCGGGAGTGGCCTGGAGTGTGTGTGTGTGCTGGCCGGGAGTGGCCTGGAGTTTGTGTGTGGGCTGACCGGTAGTGGCCTGGCCTGCAGTGTGAGTGTGGACTGGCCGGGAGTGGCCTGGAGTGTGTGTGTGGGCTGGCCGGGAGTGGCCTGGAGTGTGTGTGTGGGCTGGCCGGGAGTGGCCTGGAGTGTGTGAGTGGGCTGGCCGGGAGTAGCCTCGAGTGTGTGTGTGGGCTGGCCGGGAGTAGCCTGGAGTGTGTGTGTGGGCTGGCCGGGAGTGGCCTGGAGTGTGAGTGTGGGCTGGCCGGGAAAGGCCTGGAGTGTGTGAGTGGGCTGGCCGGGAGTGGCCTGGAGTGTGTGTGTGGACTGGCTGGGAGTGGCCTGGAGTGTGAGTGTGGACTGGCCGGGAGTGGCCTGGAGTGTGTGTGTGGGCTGGCCGGGAGTGGCTTGGAGTGTGTGTGTGGGCTGGCCGGGAGTGGCCTGGAGTGTGAGTGTGGACTGGCCGGGAGTGGCCTGGACTGTGTGTGTGGGCTGGCCGGGAGTGGCCTGGAGTGTGTGTGTGGGCTGGCCGGGAGTGGCCTGGAGTGTGTGTGTGGGCTGGCCGGGAGTGGCCTGGCCTGGAGTGTGTGTGTGGGCTGGCCGGGAGTGGCCTGCAGTGTGTGTGTGGGCTTGCCGGGAGTGGCCTGGAGTGTGTGTGTGGACTGGCCGGGAGTGGCCTGGAGTGTGTGTGTGGCCTGGCCGGGAGTGGCCTGGAGTGTGTGTGTGGGGTGGCCGGAAGTGGCTTGGAGTGTGAGTGTGGGCTGGGCGGGAGTGGCCTGGAGTGTGTATGTGGTCTGGCCGGGAGTGTGTGTGTGGGCTGGCCGGGAGTGGCCTGGAGTGTGTGTGTGGGCTGGCCGGGAGTGGCCTGGAGTGTGTGTGTGGGGTGGCCGGAAGTGGCTTGGACTGTGTGTGTGGGCTGGCCGGGAGTGGCCTGGAGTGTGTGTGTGGGCTGGCCGGGAGTGACCTGGACTGTGTGTGTGGGCTGGCCGGGAGTGGCCTGGAGTGTGTGTGTGGGCTGGCCGGGAGTGGCCTGGAGTGTGTGTGTGGGCTGGCCGGGAGTGGCCTGCAGTGTGTGTGTGGGCTGGCCGGGAGTGGCCTGGAGTGTGTGTGTGGGCTGGCCGGGAGTGGTCTGCAGTGTGTGTGTGGGCTGGCCGGGAGTGACCTGGAGTGTGTGTGTGGCCTGGCCGGGAGTGGCCGGGAGTGTGTGTGAGGGCTGGCCGGGAGAGGCCTGGAGTGTGTGTGTCGGCTGGTCGGGAGTGGCCTGGAGTGTGTGTGAGGGCTGGCCGGGAGAGGCCTGGAGTGTGTGTGTGGACTGGCCGGGAGTGGCCTGGAGTGTGTGAGTGGGCTGGCCGGGAGTGGCCTGGAGTGTATGTGTGGGCTGGCCGGGAGTGGCCTGGAGTGTGTGTGTGGGCTGGGCAGGAGTGGCCTGGAGTGTGTGTGTGGACTGGCCGGGAGTGGCCTGGAGTGTGTGTGTGGGCTGGCCGGGAGTGGCCTGGAGTGTGTGTGTGGGCAGGCCGGGAGTGGCCTGGCCTGGAGTGTGAGTGTGGACTGGCCGGGAGTGGCCAGGAGTGTGTGAGTGGGCTGGCCGGGAGAAGCCTGGAGTGTGTGTGTGGGCTGGGCGGGAGTGGCCTGGAGTGTGAGTGTGGGCTGGCCGGGAGTGGCCTGGAGTGTGTGAGTGGGCTGGCCGGGAGTGGCCTGGAGTGTGTGTGTGGACTGGCCGGGAGTGGCCTGGAGTGTGAGTGTGGACTGGCCGGGAGTGGCCTGGACTGTGTGTGTGGGCTGGCCGGGAGTAGCTTGGAGTGTGTGTGTGGGCTGGCCGGGAGTGGCCTGGAGTGTGTGTGTGGGCTGGACGGGAGTGGCCTGGAGTGTGTGTGTGGGCTGGCCGGGAGTGGCCTGGAGTGTGTGTGTGTGCTGGCCGGGCTTGACCTGGAGTGTGTGTGTGGGCCGGCCGGGAGTGGCCTGGAGTGTTTGAGTGGGCTGGCCGGAAGTGGCCTGGAGTGTGTGTGTGGGCTGGCCGGGAGTGGCCTGGAGTGTGTGTGTGGGCTGGCCGGGAGTGGCCTGGAGTGTGTGTGTGGGCTGGCCGGGAGTGTGTGTGTGGGCTGGCCGGGAGTGGCCTGGAGTGTGTGTGTGTGAGCTGGCAGGGAGTGGCCTGGTGTGTGAGTGTGGACTGGCCGGGAGTGGCCTGGACTGTGTGTGTGGGCTGGCCGGGAGTGGCCTGGAGTGTGTGTGTGGGCTGGCCGGGAGTGGCCTGGAGTGTGAGTGTGGGCTGGCCGGTAGTGGCCTGGAGTGTGTGTGTGGGCTGGCCGGGAGTGGCCTGGCCTGGAGTGTGTGTGTGGGCTGGCCGGGAGTGGCCTGGAGTGTGTGTGTGGGCTGGCCGGGAGTGGCCTGGAGTGTGTGTGTGGGCTGGCCGGGAGTGGCCTGGAGTGTGTGTGTGGGCTGGCCGGGAGTGGCCTGGAGTGTGTGTGTGGGCTGGCCGGGAGTAGCCTGGCCTGGAGTGTGTGTGTGGACTGGCCGGGAGTGGCCTGGCCTGGAGTGTGTGTGTGGGCTGACCGGGAGTGGCGTGGCCTGGAGTGTGTGTGTGGGCAGGCCGGGAGTGGCCTGGAGTGTGTGTGTGGGCTGGCCGGGAGAGGCCTGGAGTGTGTGTGTGGGCTGGCCGGGAGTGTGTGTGTGGGCTGGCCGGGAGTGGCCTGGAGTGTGTGTGTGGGCTGGCCGGGTGAGTCCTGGAGTGTGTGTGTGTGGACTGGCCGGGAGTGGCCTGGTGTGTGTGTGTGGACTGGCCGGGAGTGGCCTGGAGTGTGTGTGTGGGCTGGCCGGGAGAGTCCTGGAGTGTGTGTGTGGGCTGGCCGGGAGTGGCCTGGCCTGAAGTTTGTGTGTGGACTGGCCGGGAGTGGCCTGGCCTGGAGTGTGTGTGTGGACTGGCCGGGAGTGTCCAGGAGTGTGTGTGTGTGGACTGGCCGGGAGTGGCCTGGTGTGTGTGTGTGGACTGGCCGGGAGTGGCCTGGAGTGTGTGTGTGGGCTGGGCGGGAATGTCCTGGAGTGTGTGTGTGGGCTGGCCGGGAGTGGCCTGGAGTGTGTGTGTGGGCTGGCCGGGAGTAGCCTGGAGTGTGTGTGTGGGCTGGCCGTGAGTGGCCTGGCCTGAAGTGTGAGTGTGGGCTGGCCGGGAGTGGCCTGGCCTAGAGTGTGAGTGTGGGCTGGCCGGGAGTGGCCTGGAGTGTGTGTGTGGGCTGGCCGGGAGTGGCCTGGAGTGTGAGTGTGGGCTGGCCGGGAGTGGCCTGAGTGTGAGTGTGGACTGGCCGGGAGTGGCCTGGCGTGGAGTGTGAGTGTGGGCTGGCCTCCCACCTGCCCCCTCATTGTAGAATCGACTTGCGTTTCTAGAAACTCCACCCATTTCTTACTGTTTTTCCAGGGAATAATTTACAGTGGTCCCTGGGCAGTATATCATTATTTACAGTGGTCCCTGGGCAGTATATCATTATATACAGTGGTCTCTGGCTAGTATATCATTATATACAGTGGTCCCTGGGCAGTATATCACTTTATACAGTGGTCCCTGGGCAGTATATCATTATTGACAGTGGTACCTGTGTAGCATATCATTATATACAGTGGTCTCGGGCTAGTCTATCATTATATACAGAGGTCCCTGGGCAGTATATCACTTTTGACAGTGGTCCCTGGGTAGTATATCATTATTTACAGTGGTCTCTGGGCAGTATATCATTATTTACATTGGTCCCTGAGCAGTATATCATTATTTACAGTGGTCCCTGGGCAGTATATCATTATTTACAGTGGTCCCTGAGCAGTATATCTTTATATGCAGTGGTCCCTGCGCAGTATATCATTATTCACAGTGGTCCCTGGGTAGTATATCATTGTTTACAGTGGTCTCTGTGCAGAATATCATTATATACAGTAGTCCCTGGGTGGTATGTCATTATTTACAGTAGTCCCTGGGTGGTATTTCATGACTTACAGTGGTCACCGGGTTGTATATCATTATTTACAGTGGTCTCTGTGCAGAATATCATTATATACTGTGGTTCCTGGGTAGTATGTCATTACTTACAGTGGTCACTGGGGAGAATATCATTATTTACAGTGGTCCCGGTTAGTGTATCATTATCTACCGTTGTCCCTGGGTAGAATATCATTATCTTCAGCGGATCCTGGGTTGTATACCATTATTTACAGTGGCCTTGGGGAGGTAGCATCATTTACAGTGGCCACTGGATAGTATTTCATTAGTTACAGTGGTCCCTGGGCAGTATATCATTCTTTACAGTGGTCCTTGGATAGTGCATCATATTTTGCAGTGACCCCAGGGTAGATTATTATCATTTGCAATGGTCCTTTGGTAGTACACCATTTTTTACACGGGTCCCTGAGTAGTATCTCAATCTTTACAGTGGTCCCTGGGAAGCATATCGTTATTTACAGTGGTCCCTGTGTAGTAAATCATTATGCACAGCGGTCCCTGGGTAGAATAACATTATATACAGTGGTCCCTGGTTAGTAAATCATTATTTACAGTCGTCCCTGGATAGTATACCATTATTTACAGTGGCCTTGGGTAGGTATCATCATTTACAGTGGCCACTGGATAGTAATTCCTTATTTACAGTGGTCCCTGGGTAAAATATCATTATTTACAGTGGTCCCTGGATTGTATATCATTATCTGCAGTGGTCCCTGGTTAGAATATCATTATTTACTGTGGTCCCTGGGTAGTATCTCATTATTTACAATGGTCCCTGAGCGGTATATCAGTATCTACAATGGTCCCTGGGTATTATCTCATTACTTACAGTGGTCCCTGGGGAGAATATCATTATTTACAGTGGTCTCTGGGTAGTATATCATTATTTACAATGGTCCCTGGGTATTATCTCATCATTTACAGTGATCCCCGGGTAGAATATCATTATTTACAGTGACCCCTGGGTAGTACATCATTATTTACTGTGGTCCCTGGGTAGTATCTCATTATTTACAATGGTCCCTGAGCGGTATATCAGTATCTACAATGGTCCCTGGATATTATCTCATCATTTACAGTGGTGCCCGGGTAGAATATCATTATTTACAGTGACCCCTGGGTAGTATACCCGTATCTACAATGGCCCCTGGGTATTATCTCATTATTTACTGAGGTCCCTGGGTAGAATATCATTATTTACTGTGGTCCCTGGGTATTATCTCATTATTTACAATGGTCCCTGGGTAGAATATCATTATTTACTGTGGTCCCTGGGTAGTATCTCATTATTTACAATGGTCCCTGTGTGTTATATCAGTATCTACAATGGTCCCTGGGTATTATCTCATTATTTACTGTGGTCCCTGGGTAGTACATCATTATTTACTGTGGTCCCTGGGTAGTATCTCATTATTTACTGTGGTCACTGGGTAGTACATCATTATTTACAATGGTCCCTGTGTGGTATATAAGTATCTACAATGGTCTCTGAGTATTATCTCATTATTTACTGTTGTCCCTGGGTATTATCTCATTATTTACTGTGGTCCCTGGGTAGTATCTCATTATTTACTGTGGTCCCAGGGTAGTATCTCGTTATTTACTGTGGTCCCAGGGTAGCATCTCATTATTTACAATGTTCCCTGTGTGTTTTAATAGTATCTACAATGGTTCCTGGGTATTATCTCATTATTTACTGTGGTCCCTGGGTAGTAAGTCATTATTTACTGTGGTCCCTGGGTAGTATCTCATTATTTACAATGGTCCCTGAGTGGTATATCAGTATCTACAATGGTCCCTGTGTATTATCTCATTATTTACTGTGGTCCCTGGGGAGAATATCATTATTTACATTGGTCTCTGGGTAGTATATCATTATTTACAGTGGTCCCTGGGTAGTATATCATTATTCACAGTGGTCCCTGAGTGGTATATCCGTATCTACAATGGCCCCTGGGTATTATCTCATTATTTACCGAGGTCCCTGGGTAGAATATCATTATTTACTGTGGTCCCTGGGTAGTATCTCATTATTTACAATGGTCCCTGTGTGTTATATCAGTACCTACAATGGTCCCTGGGTATTATCTCATTATTTACTGTGGTCCCTGGGTAGTATATCATTATTTACTGTGGTCACAGGGTAGTATCTCATTATTTACTGTGGTCCCAGGGTAGTATCTCATTATTTACAATGGTCCCTGAGTGGTAAAATAGTATCTACAATGGTCCATGGGTATTATCTCATTATTTACTGTGGTCCCTGGGTAGTATTGCATTATTTACTGTGGTCCCAGGGTAGTATCTCATCATTTACAATCATCCCTGAGTGGTATATCAGTATCTACAATGGTCCCTGGGTATTATCTCATTATTTACTGTGGTCCCTGGGGAGAATATCATTATTTCCATTGGTCTCTGGGTAGTATATCATTATTTACAGTGGTCCCTGGGTAGTATATCATTATTTACAGTGGTCCCTGAGTGGTATATCAGTATCTACAATGGTCCCTGGGTATTATCTTATTATTTTCTGTGGTCCCTGGGTAGTACATCATTATTTACTGTGGTCCCAGGGTAGTATCTCATTATTTACAGTGGTCCCTGAGTGGTATATCAGTATCTACAATGGTCCCTGGGTATTATCTCATTACTTACAGTGGTCCCTGGGTAGTATCTCATTATTTACAGTGGTCTCTGGGGAGTATATTCTTATCTACAGTGGTCCCTAGGTAGTATATCATTATTTACAGTCGTCCCTGGGTAGAGTATCAGGATCTACAATGGTCCCTGGGAAATATATCATTATTTACAGTTGTCCCTGGGTATAATCTCATTATTTACTCTGGTTTGGGGAGAATATCATTATTTGCAGTGGTCCCTGGGTAGCATATCATTATTTAGAGTGGTCCCTGTGTCGAGTATCAGGATCTACAATGGTCCCTGGGTAATATATCATTATTTACAGTGGTCCCTGGGTATTATCTCATTATTTACTGTGGTTCCTGGGTAGTATATCATTATTTACAGTGGTCCCTGGATATTATCTCATTATTTACTGTGGTCCCTGTGGAGAATATCATTATTTACAGAGGTCCCTGGGCAGTATATCATTATTGACAGTGGTCCCTGGGTAGCATATCATTATATACAGTGGTCTCTGGCTCGTCTATCATTATATACAGTGGTCCCTGCTCAGTATATCATTATTGACAGTGGTCCCTGGGTAGTATATCATTATTTACAGTGGTCTCTGTGCAGAATATCATTATTTACAGTAGTCCCTGGGTGGTATGTCATGACTTACAGTGGTCACCGGGTTGTATATCATTATTTACAGTGGTCTCTGTGCAGAATATCATTATATACTGTGGTTCCTGGGTAGTATGTCATTACTTACAGTGGTCACTGGGGAGAATATCATTATTTACAGTGGTCCCGGTTAGTGTATCGTTACCTACTGTTGTCCCTGGGTAGAATTTCATTATCTTCAGCGGTTTCTGGGTTGTATACCATTATTTACATGGCCTTGGGGAGGTAGCATCATTTACAGTGGCCACTGGACAGTATTTCATTAGTTACAGTGGTCCCTGGGCAGTATATCATTATTTACAGTGGTCCTTGGTTAGTGCATCATTATTTACAGTGATCCCAGGGTAGATTATTATCATTTGCAATGGTCCTTTGGTAGTACAGCATTTTTTTACACGGGTCCCTGAGTAGTATCTCATTTTTTACAGTGGTCCCTGGGAAGCATATCGTTATTTACAGTGGTCCCTGTGTAGTATATCATTATGCACAGCGGTCCCTGGGTAGAATAACATTATATACAGTGGTCCCTGGTTAGTAAATCATTATTTACAGTCGTCCCTGGATAGTATACCATTATTTACAGTGGCCTTGGGTAGGTATCATCATTTACAGTGGTCACTGGACAGTAATTCATTATTTACTGTGGTCCCTGGGTAGAATATCATTATTTACAGTGGTCCCTGGATAGTATATCAGTATCTGCAGTGGTCCCTGGTTAGAATATCATTATTTACTGTGGTCCCTGGGTAGTATCTCATTATTTACAATGGTCTCTGAGCGGTATATCAGTATCTACAATGGTCCCTGGGTATATCTCATTACTTACAGTGGTCCCTGGGGAGCATATCATTATTTACAGTGGTCTCTGGGTAGTATATCATTATCTACAATGGTCCCTGGGTATTATCTCATCATTTACAGTGGTCCCCGGGTAGAATATCATTATTTACAGTGACCCCTGGGTAGTATATCCGTATCTACAATGGCCCCTGGGTATTATCTCATTATTTACTGAGGTCGCTGTGTAGAATATCATTATTTACTGTGGTCCCTGGGTAGTATCTCATTATTTACAATGGTCCCTGTGTGGTATATCAGTATCTACAATAGTCTCTGGGTATTATCTCATTATTTACTGTGGTCCCTGGGTAGTATATCATTATTTACTGTGGTCCCAGGGCAGTATCTCATTATTTACTGTGGTCCCAGGGTAGTATCTCATTATTTACAATGGTCCCTGTGTGGTATAATAGTATCTACAATGGTCCCTGGGTATTATCACATTATTTACTGTGGTCCCTGGGTAGTATATCATTATTTACCGTGGTCCCAGGGTAGTATCTCATTATTTACAATGGTCCCTGAGTGGTATATCAGTATCTACAATGGTCCGTGGGTATTATTCATTATTTACTGTGGTCCCTGGGGAGAATATCATTATTTACAGTGGTCTCTGGGTAGTATATCATTATTTACAGTGGTCCCTGGGTAGTATATCATTATTTACAATGGTCCCTGAGTGGTATATCAGTATCTACAATGGTCCCTGGGTATTATCACATTATTTACTGTGGTCCCTTGTGAGAATATCATTATTTACATTGGTCTCTGGGTAGTATATCATTATTTACAGTGGTCCCTGGGTAGTATATCATTATTTACAGTGGTCCCTGAGTGGTATATCAGTATCTACAATGATCCCTGGGTATTATCTCATTATTTACTGTGGTCCCTGGGTAGTACATCATTATTTACTGTGGTCCCAGGGTAGTATCTCATTATTTACAGTGGTCCCTGAGTGGAATATCAGTATCTACAATGGTCCCTGGGTATTATCTCATTACTTACAGTGGTCCCTGGGTAGAATCTCATTATTTACAGTGGTCTCTGGGGAGTATATTCTTATCTACAATGGTCCCTGGGTATTATCTCATTATTTGCAGTGGTTTGGGGAGAATATCATTATTTACAGTGGTCCCTAGGTATTATCTCATTATTTACTGTGGTCCCTGTGGAGAATATCATTATTTACAGTGGTCTCTGGGTAGTATATCCGTATCTACAATGGTCCCTGGGTACTATCTCATTATTTACTGTGGTCCCTGGGTAGTATCTCATTATTTACTGTGGTCTCTGTGGAGAATATCATTATTTACAGTGGTCTCTGAGTATTATCTCATTATTTACTGTGGTCCCTGTGGAGAATATCATTATTTACAGTGGTCTCTGGGTAGTATATACGTATCTACAATGGTCCCTGGGAAGTATCTCATTATTTACTGTGGTCCCTGGGTAGTATATCATTATTTACTGTGGTCCCTGGGTAGTATATCATTATTTACAGTGGTCCCTGGGTATTATCTCATTATTTACTGTGGTCCCTGTGGAGAATATCATTATTTACAGTGGTCTCTGGGTAGTATATACGTATCTACAATGGTCCCTGGGTAATATATCATTATTTACAGTGGTCCCTGGGTATTATCTCATTATTTACTGTGGTTCCTGGGTAGTATATCATTATTTACAGTGGTCCCTGGATATTATCTCATTATTTACTGTGGTCCCTGTGGAGAATATCATTATTTACAGTGGTCTCTGGGTAGTATATCCGTATCTACAATGGTCCCTGGGTAGTATCTCTTTATTTACTGTGGTCCGTGGGTAGTATCTCATTATTTACTGTGGTCCAAGTGGAGAATATCATTATTTACAGTGGTCTCTCGGTATTATCTCATTATTTACTGTGGTCCCTGTGGAGAATATCATTATTTACAGTGGTCTCTGGGTAGTATATACGTATCTACAATGGTCCCTGGGAAGTATCTCATTATTTACTGTGGTCCCTGGGTAGTATATCATTATTTACTGTGTCCCTGGGTAGTATATCATTATTTACAGTGGTCTCTGGCTAGTATATCATTATATACAGTGGTCCCTGGGCAGTATATCATTATTGACAGTGGTCCCTGGGTAGCATATCATTATATACAATGGTCTCTGGCTAGTCTATCATTATAGACAGAGGTCCCTGGGCAGTATATCATTATTGACAGTGGTCCCTGGGTAGCATATCATTATATACAGTGGTCTCTGGCTCGTCTATCATTATATACAGTGGTCCCTGGGCAGTATATCATTATTGACAGTGGTCCCTGGGTAGTATATCATTAGTTACAGTGGTCTCTGTGCATAATATCATTATTTACAGTGGTCCCTGGGCAGTATATCATTATTTACATTGGTCCCTGGGCAGTATATCTTTATATATAGTGGTCCCTGCGCAGTATATCATTATTGACAGTGGTCCCTGGGTAGTATATCATTATTTACAGTGGTCTCTGTGCAGAATATCATTATTTACAGTCGTCCCTGTGTGGTATGTCATGACTTACAGTGGTCACCGGGTTGTATATCATTATTTACAGTGGTCTCTGTGCAGAATATCATTATATACTGTGGTTCCTGGGTAGTATGTCATTACTTACAGTGGTCACTGGGGAGAATATCATTATTTACAGTGGTCCCGGTTAGTGTATCGTTACCTACTGTTGTCCCTGGGTAGAATATCATTATCTTCAGCGGTTCCTGGGTTGTATACCATTATTTACAGTGGCCTTGGGGAGGTAGCATCATTTACAGTGGCCACTGGATAGTATTTCATTAGTTACAGTGGTCCCTGGGCAGTATATCATTATTTACAGTGATCCCAGGGTAGATTATTATCATTTGCAATCGTCCTTTGGTAGTACGGCATTTTTTTACACGGGTCCCTGAGTAGTATCTCATTTTTTACAGTGGTCCCTGGGAAGCATATCGTTATTTACAGTGGTCCCTGTGTAGTATATCATTATGCACAGCGGTCCCTGGGTAGAATAACATTATATACAGTGGTCCCTGGTTAGTAAATCATTATTTACAGTCGTCCCTGGATAGTATACCATTATTTACAGTGGCCTTGGGTAGGTATCATCATTTACAGTGGTCACTGGATAGTATATCATTATCTGCAGTGGTCCCTGGTTAGAATATCATTATTTACTGTGGTCCCTGGGTAGTATCTCATTATCTACAATGGTCCCTGGGTATTATCTCATCATTTACAGTGGTCCCCGGGTAGAATATCATTATTTGCAGTGACCTCTGGGTAGTATATCCGTATCTACAATGGCCCCTGGGTACTATCTCATTATTTACTGAGGTCGCTGGGTAGAATATCATTATTTACTGTGGTCCCTGGGTAGTATCTCATTATTTACAATGGTCCCAGTGTGGTATATCAGTATCTACAATAGTCTCTGGGTATTATCTCAGTATTTACTGTGGTCCCTGGGTAGTATATCATTATTTACTGTGGTCCCAGGGTAGTATCTCATTATTTACTGTGGCCCCAGGGTAGTATCTCATTATTTACAATGTTCCCTGTGTGGTATAATAGTATCTACAATGGTCCCTGGGTATTATCACATTATTTACTGTGGTCCCTGGGTAGTATATCATTATTTACCGTGGTTCCAGGGTAGTATCTCATTATTTACAATGGTCCCTGAGTGGTATATCAGTATCTACAATGGTCCCTGGGTATTATCTCATTATTTACTGTGGTCCCTGGGGAGAATATCATTATTTACATTGGTCTCTGGGTAGTATATCATTATTTACAGTGGTCCCTGGGTAGTATATCATTATTTACAGTGGTCCCTGAGTGGTATATCAGTATCTACAATGGTCCCTGGGTATTATCTCATTATTTACTGTGGTCCCTGGGTAGTACATCATTATTTACTGTGGTCCCAGGGTAGTATCTCATTATTTACAGTGGTCCCTGAGTGGTATATCAGTATCTACAATGGTCCCTGGGTATTATCTCATTACTTACAGTGGTCCCTGGGTAGTATCTCATTATTTACAGTGTTCTCTGGGGAGTATATTCTTATCTACAATGGTCCCTGGGTATTATCTCATTATTTGCAGTGGTTTGGGGAGAATATCATTATTTACAGTGGTCCCTAGGTATTATCTCATTATTTACTGTGGTCCCTGTGGAGAATATCATTATTTCCAGTGGTCTCTGGGTAGTATATCCGTATCTACAATGGTCCCTGGGTACTATCTCATTATTTACTGTGGTCCCTGGGTAGTATCTCATTATTTACTGTGGTCCCTGTGGAGAATATCATTATTTACAGTGGTCTCTGGGTATTATCTCATTATTTACTGTGGTCCCTGTGGAGAATATCATTATTTACAGTGGTCTCTGGGTAGTATATACGTATCTACAATGGTCCCTGGGAAGTATCTCATTATTTACTGTGGTCCCTGGGTAGTATATCATTATTTACTGTGGTCCCTGGGTAGTATATCATTATTTACAGTGGTCCCTGGGTATTATCTCATTATGTACTGTGGTCCCTGTGGAGAATATCATTATTTAAGTGGTCTCTGGGTAGTATATCCGTATCTACAATGGTCCCTGGGTAGTATCTCATTATTTACTGTGGACCCTGGGTAGAGTATCATTACTTAAAGTGGTCCCTGGGTAGTATCTCATTATTTACAGTGGACTCTGGATGGTGTGTCTTTAATTACAGTGTTCCCTCGGTAGTGTATCTTTATTTAGAGTTGTCACTGGATGGTATAACATTATTTACAGTGGTCCCAGGGTGGTATATCATTATTTACCGTGAACCCTGCGTAGTTTATCAGTAACTACAATGGTCCCTGGGTAATATATCATTATTTACACTGGTCACTGGCTAGTATATCATTATTTATACTGGTTACTGGGTAGTATATCATTATTTATTGTGGTCCCCGTGAAGAATATGATTATTTACAGTGGTCTCAGGGTAGTATATCATTATTTAGCGTGATCCCTGGGTAGTATATCATTATTTACAATGGATTCTGGATGTTGTATCTTTAATTACAGTGGTCCCTCGGTATTATATTTTTATTTAGATTTGTCACTGGATAGTATATCATTATTTACAGTGCTCCCAGGGTAGTATATAACTATTTATTGTGGTCCCTGTGAAGAATATGATTATTTACAGTGGTCCCAGGGTTGTATATCATTATTTACAATTGCCGTGGGTAGTATATCATTATTTACAGTGGTCCCAGGGTAGTATATCATTATTTACAGTGGCCGTGGGTAGTATATAATCATTTACAGTGGTCCCAGGGTAGTATATCATTATTTACAGTGGTCGACCGGGACCTGGGATTCATGTCACATTACATTCATCCCCCACCATCTGGCCTGCGAAATCCCACCAACTGTCCTGGCTTGATGCAATTCACACCTCTTTAACCTGGGGTTACCCCATCTCTGGATCTGTAAAGATTTAATCACCTGCTAATGGTCGCATTCCAAGCATTATTTGGCATCTTTGAATTTGTCTATATATGTGTTTCTGGAACATACCTCTTCATTCACCTGAGGAAGGAGCAGCGCTCCGAAAGCTAGTGACATCGAAACAAACCTGTTGGACTTTAACCTGGTGTTGTAAGACTTCGTATTATTTACAGTGGCCGTGGGTAGTATATCATTATTTACAGTTGCCATGGGTAGTATATCATTATTTACAGTGGTCGCTTGATAGTGGATGATTATTTCCAATGGTCCCGATGTAGTATATCATTATTTACAGTTGTCCCTGGCTAGAATATCATTATTTACATTGGTCGCTTGATAGTGGATGATTATTTCCAATGGTCCCGATGTAGTATATCATTATTTACAGTTGTCCCTGGCTAGAATATCATTATTTGCAGTGCTCTCTGATTAGAATATTATTATTTGCAGTGGTCCCTGGGTAGAATATCATTATTTATAGTGGACCCTAGGTCGAATATCATTATCTACACTGGTCCCTGGGCCGTTTGTTATTATTTACAGTGGTCCTTGGGTAGTATATGAATATTTACAGTGGCCCTGGATAGAATATCATTATTTACAGTTGTCCCTGGGTAGTATCTCATTATTTACAGTGGTCTCTGGGCGGTATATCATTATTTACAGTGGTCCCTGGGCAGAATATCATTATTTACAGTGGTCCCTGGTTAGAATATCATTATTTACAGTGGTCCCTGGGTAGTATATCATTATTTACAGTGGTCCCTGGGTAGAATATCATTATTTACAGTGGTCCCTGGGTAGAATATCATTATTTACAGTGGTCCCTGTGTAGTATTTCATTATGTACAGTGCTCCCTGGGTAGAATATCATTATTTACACTGGTTCCTGGGATATAAATTATTATTTACTGTGGTACTTGGATAGTATACCAATATTTACAGTGGTCCCTGGGTAGAATATCATTATTTACAGTGTTCCCTGGGTAGTATATCAATATTTACAGTCGTCCCTGCGTTGTATATCATTATTTACAGTGGGCCTCTGGTAGTATTTTATTATTTACAGTGGTCCCTGGGTAGTACATCATTATTTACAGTGGTCCCTGGGTAGAATATCATTATTTACAGTGGTCCCTGGGTAGAATATCATTATTTACAGTGGTCCCTGTGTAGTATTTCATTATGTACAGTGCTCCCTGGGTAGAATATCATTATTTACAGTTGTCCCTGGGTAGAATATCATTATTTACAGTTTTCCCTGGGTAGTATATCAATATTTACAGTGGTCTCTGGGTAGACTATCATTATTTACAGTGGACCCTGGGTAGTATATCAACATTTACAGTGGTCCCTGGGTAGAATATCATTATTTACAGTGGTCCCTGGGTAGTATATCAATATTTACAGTGGTCCCTGGGTAGAATATCATTATTTACAGTGGCCCCTGGGTATTATATCATTGTTTACAGTGGTCCCTGTGTAGAATATCATTATTTACAGTGGTCCCTGGGTAATATATCATTATTTACATTGGTCCCTGTGTAATGTCTCAATATTTACATTGGTCCCTGGGTAGAATATCATTATTTACACTGGTTCCTGGGATATAAATTATTATTTACTGTGGTACTTGGATAGTATACCAATATTTACAGTGGTCCCTGGGTAGAATATCATTATTTACAGTGTTCCCTGGGTAGTATATCAAAATTTACAGTCGTCCCTGCGTTGTATATCATTACTTACAGTGGGACCCTGGTAGTATTTTATTATTTACAGTGGTCCCTGGGTAGTACATCATTATTTACAGTGGTCCCTGAGCTTTATATCATTATTTACACTTGTCCCTGGGTAGCATATCATTATTTACCGTTGTCCCTGGATAGTATATCTTTATTTACTGTGGTCCCTGGGTAGTATATCATTTTCTACAGTTGTCCCTGCGTAGTATATCGTTATTTACAGTGGTCCCAGGGTGGTATATCATGATTTACAGTGGACCCTGGACAGTATGTCATCAATTTTAATGTGCACTGTGCAGTACATCTTTATTCACAGTGGTCCATTGGCAGTATATCATTATTTACATGGTCACTGGGCAAAATATCATTAAGCACAGTGGTCCCTGGGTATTATCTCATTATTTACTGTGGTCCCTGTGGAGAATATCATTATTTACAGCGGTCTCTGGGTAGTATATCCGTATCTACAATGGTCCCTGGGTAGTATCTCATTATTTACTGTGGCCCCTGGGTAGTATCTCATTATTTACTGTGGTCCCTGTGGAGAATATACGTATCTACAATGGTCCCTGGGAAGTATCTCATTATTTGCTGTGGTCCCTGGGTAGTATATCATTGTTTTCAGTGGTCCCTGGGTAGTATATAATTTTTTTAAGTGGTCCCTGGGTATTATCTCATTATTTACTGTGGTCCCTGTGGAGAATATCATTATTTACAGTGGTCTCTGGGTAGTATATCCGTATCTACAATGGTCCCTGGGTAGTATCTCATTATTTCCTGTGGTCCCTGGGTTGTATATCATTATTTACAGTGGTCCCTGGGTAGAATATCATTACTTACAGTGGTCCCTGGGTAGTACGTCATTATTTACAGTGCTCCCAGGGTAGTATATTATTATGTATTGTGGTCCCTGTGAAGAATATGATTATTTACAGTGGTCCCAGGGTAGTATATCATTATTTACAGTGGCCGTGGGTAGTATATCATTATTTACAGTGGTCCCAGGGTAGTATATCATTATTTACAGTGGCCGTGGGTAGTATATCATTATTTACAGTTGCCATGGGTAGCATATCATTATTTACAGTGGTCCCTTGATAGTGGATGATTATTTCCAATGGTCCCGATGTAGCATATCATTATTTACAGTTGTCTCTGGGTAGAATATTATTATTTGCAGTGGTCCCTGGGTAGAATATCATTATTTATAGTGGACCCTAGGTCGAATATCATTATCTGGGCAATATATCATTAATCACAGAGGGCTCTGGTTAGTATATCATCATTGACCGCGGTTCCTGGGAAGTATATCATTATTTACAGTGGTACCTGGGTAGTTGTCATTATTTACACAGGTCACTGGGTAGGTTATCATCCTTTACAGTGGTCCCTGGATTGCATATCATTATTTATAGTTGTCCCTTGGTGATATATAATTATTTGCAGTGGTCTCTGGACGGTATATCATTATTTATTGTGGTCCCTGGTAACATATCATTATTTACAGTGGACCCAGTGTAGTGTAGTATTATCTACAGTGGTCCCAGAGTGATACATCATGATTTACAGTGGTCCCTGGATAGTATTTCATTACTGACAGTGGTCCCTCGGCAGTATATCATTATTTACAGTGGTCCCTTGATAGAGGATGATTATTTACAATGGTCCCTATGTAGTATATCATTATTTGCAGTGCTCTCTGATTAGAAAATTATTATTTTCAGTGGTCCCTGGGTAGAATATCATTATCTACACTGGTCCCTGGGCCGTTTGTTATTACTTACAGTGTTCCTTCGGTAGTATATGAATATTTACAGTGGTCCCTGGGGTGTATATCACTATTTACATTGAACCGTGGAAAGTATATCATTATTTACGGTGGTCCCTGGGTAGTATATCATTATTTACAGTGGTCCCTGGGGTGTATAATCATTATTTACAGTGGTCCCTGGGTAGTATATCATCATTTACAGTGGTTCCTGGATCGCATATCATTATTTACTGTGGGCCCTAGGTTGTATATAATTATTTACAGTGGGACCCTGGTAGTGTTTCATTATTTACAGTAGTGCCTGGGGAGTATATCATCATTTACAGTGGTCCCTGGGCAGTCTGTCATTATTTACAGTGGTCCCTGGGTAGTATATCATCATTTGCAGTAGGGCCTGGGGAGTATATCATTATTTACAGTGGTCCCTGGGGTGTATAATCATTATTTACAGTGGTCCCTGGGTAGTATATCATCATTTACAGTGGTTCCTGGATAGCATATCATTATTTACTGTGGGCCCTAGGTTGTATATAATTATTTACAGTGGGACCCTGGTAGTGTTTCATTATTTACAGTAGTGCCTGGGGAGTATATCATCATTTACAGAGGTCCCTGGGCAGTCTGTCATTATTTACAGTGGTCCCTGGGTAGTATATCATCATTTACAGTAGTGCCTGGGGAGTATATCATCTTTTAAAGTCGACCCTGGGCAGTAAGTCTTTATTTACAGTGGTCCCTGGGTAGTATATCATCATTTACAGTGGTTCCTGGATAGCATATCATTATTTACTGTGGGCCCTAGGTTGTACTTCATTATTTACAGTGGTCCCTGGGTAGTATATCATCATTTACAGTCGTGCCTGGGGAGTATATCATCTTTTAAAGTGGACCCTGGGCAGTAAGTCTTTATTTACAGTGGTCCCTGGGCAGTATATCTTTATTTACAGTGGTCCCTGAGTAGTATAACATTATTTATAGTAGTCCCTGGTGAGTATATAATTATTTACAGAGGTCCCTGGGCAGTCTGTCATTATTTACAGTGGTCCCTGGGTAGTATATCATCATTTACAGTAGTGCCTGGGGAGTATATCATCTTTTAAAGTCGACCCTGGGCAGTAAGTCTTTATTTACAGTGGTCCCTGGGCAGTATATCTTTATTTACAGTGGTCCCTGGGTAGTATATCATTATTTACAGTGATCCCCGGGGTGTATCTCATTATTTACAGTGGTCCCTGGGTAGTATATCATCATTTACAGTAGTGCCTGGGGAGTATATCATCTTTTAAAGTGGACCCTGGGCAGTAAGTCTTTATTTACAGTGGTCCCTGGGCAGTATATCTTTATTTACAGTGGTCCCTGAGTAGTATAACATTATTTATAGTAGTCCCTGGTGAGTATATAATTATTTACAGAGGTCCCTGGGGTGTATATCATTATTTACAGTGGTCCCTGGGTAGTATACCATCATTTACAGTAGTGCCTGGGGAGTATATCATCTTTTAAAGTCGACCCTGGGCAGTAAGTCTTTATTTACAGTGGTCCCTGGGCAGTATATCTTTATTTACAGTGGTCCCTGTGTATGATATCATTCTTTCCAGTGGTCCCTCGGTAGTATATCATTATTTACAGTGTTCACTGGGTAGACTATCATTGTTTACAGTGGTCCTTGGGTCGTATATCATTATTTACAGTGGTTCCTTGGTAGAATATCATTAGTTGCAGCGTTCCATTGGCACTTCACCATTATTAATAGTTGTCCATCGGGAGTATATTATTTTCTGCAGTGATCCCTGGGTAGTAAATCATTATTTACTGTGGTCCCTGGTAGAATATCAGCATTTACAGTGGTCCCTGGTCGGAATGTAATTATTTACAGTTGTGCCTGAGTAGTACATTATTATTTGCATTTGACCCTGGGTAGAATATCATTATTTACAGTGGTCCCTGGGCAGTATATCATTATTTTCAGTGGTCTCTGTGCAGTATATCATTATTTACACTGGTCCCGGAGTAGAATATCATTATTTACAGTTGTCCCTGAGTAAAATATCATTATTTAAATTGGCCCCTGTGCTGTATATCATTATTTTTAGTGTTCCCTGCATAGTTTAACATTATTTCCAGTGGTTTCTGGGCAACGTATCATTAATTACAGTGGTCCCAGGGGAGTATATAATTTTTTTGCAGTGCGCCTGTGCAGTATATCACTGTTTGCAGTCGTCCCTGGGCAGTATATCTTTATTTACAGTGGTCCCTGAGTAGTCTATCATTATTTACATTCGTACCTGGGTAGTATATCATTATCTACAGTGGTCCCTGGGTAGTATATCATTCTTTACAGTGGTCACTGGGTAGGAAATACTTATTTACAGTGGCCCCTGTGCAGTATGTCTTTATTTACAGTGGTCCCTGGGCAGTGTACCTTTATTTAAAGTGGTCCCTGGGTAGTATATCATTATTTACAGTGGTCCCTGTGTAGTATGTCTTTATTTACAGTGGTTCCTGGTAGTATATCATTCATTACAGTGGTCCCATGATAGTATATCATTATTTACAGTGGTCCCTGTGTAGTATGTCTTTATTTACAGTGGTTCCTGGTAGTATATCATTCATTACAGTGGTCCCTGGGCAGTAAGTCCCTGGGCAGTATATCTTTATTTACAGTGGTCCCTGAGTAGTATAACATTATTTATAGTAGTCCCTGGTGAGTATATAATTATTTACAGTGGTCCCTGGGCAGTCTGTCATTATTTACAGTGGTCACTGGGTAGAATATCATTATTTACAGTGGTCACTGGGTAGAATATCATTATTTAAATTGGCCCCTGTGCTGTATATCATTATTTTTAGTGTTCCCTGCATAGTTTAACATTATTTACAGTCGTTTCTGGGCAACGTATCATTATTTACAGTGGTCCCAGGGTAGTATATAATTTTTTTGCAGTGCGCCTGTGCAGTATATCACTGTTTGCAGTCGTCCCTGGGCAGTATATCCCTGGGTGTTATTTCTTTATTTACAGTGGTCCCTGGGTTATTTATAAATATTAACAGAGGTCCCGGCGTACAATATCTTTATTTACAGTGGTCCCTGAGTAGTCTATCATTATTTACATTCGTACCTGGGAAGTATATCATTATCTACAGTGGAACCTGGGTAGTATATCATTATTTACAGTGGTCCCTGGGTAGTATATCATTCTTTACAGTGGTCACTGGGTAGTAAATACTTATTTACAGTGGCCCCTGTGTAGTATGTCTTTATTTACAGTGGCCCCTGTGTAGTATGTCTTTATTTACAGTGGTTCCTGGGCAGTGTACCTTTATTTGAAGTGGTCCCTGGGTAGTATATCATTATTTACAGTGGTCCCTGTGTAGTATGTCTTTATTTACAGTGGTTCCTGGTAGTATATCATTCATTACAGTGGTCCCATGATAGTATATCATTATTTAAAGTGGTCCCTGGGTAGTATATCATTATTTACAGTGGTCCCTGGGTAGTATATCATTATTTACAGTGGTCCCTGGGGTGTATAATCATTATTTACAGTGGTCCCTGGGTAGTATATCATCATTTACAGTAGTGCCTGGGGAGTGTATCATCATTTAAAGTGGACCCTGGTCAGTAAGTCCCTGGGCAGTATATCTTTATTTAAAGTGGTCCCTGAGTAGTATAACATTATTTATAGTAGTCCCTGGTGAGTATATAATTATTTACAGTGGTCCCTGGGCAGTCTGTCATTATTTACAGTGGTCCCTGTGTAGAATATCATTATTTACAGTGGTCACTGGGTAGAATATCATTATTTACAGTGGTCACTGGGTAGAATATCATTGTTTACAGTGGCCCCTGGGCAGTATATCATTATTTACAGTGGTTCCTTGGTATAGCTGTCCATCGGTAGTATATTATTTTCTGCGGTGGTCCCTGGGTCGTAAATCATTATTTACTGTAGTCCCTGGTAGAATATCAGCATTTACAGTGGTCCCTGTGTAGAAAGTCTTTATTTACATGGTTCCCGGGCGGTATATCTTTATTTACAGTGGTCACTGGGTAGTATATCATTATTTACAGTGAATCCTGGATAGTATATCACTATTTGCAGTGGTCCCTGGGCAGTATATCTTTATCTACAGAGGTCACTGGGTAGTAAATCAGTATTTACAGTGACCCCTGTGTCGTGCATCATTTTTTGCAGTTGTCCCTGGGTAGAATATCATTATTTACAGTTGTCCCTCAGTATTATATCACTATTTACAGTGGTCCCTGGACAGTGTATCATTATTTGCAGTGGTCCCTAGGCAGTATTACGTTATTTACAGTGGTCTCTGTGCAGTATATCTTTATTTTTAGTGGTCCCTGGGTAGTATATCATTATTTACAGTGTGCCTTTGTAGTATATCATTATTTACAGTGTGCCCTGGGTATAATGTCATTATTCTCAGTGGTTGTGTGCAGTATATCATTATCTGCAGTGGTCCCTGGGTAGTATATCATTATTTACAATGATCACTGGAAAGTATATCATTATCTGCAGTGGTCCCTGGGTAGTATAATCATTATTTACAGTGGTCCTTGTATAGAAATTCTTTAATTACAGTGGTTCCTGGGCGGGATACCTTTATTTACAGTGGTCACTGAGTTGTATATCATTATTTAGAGTGGCCACTGTGTAGTATATCATTATTTACAGTAGTCCCTGGGTGGTATACTTTTATTTACAGTGGTCCCTGGGTGGTATTTCTTTATTTACAGTGGTCACAGGCTGGTATATCATTATTTACAGTGGTTCCTGGGTAGGTTAGAACCTTAGTTAGGCCACACTTGGAGTATAGTGTTCAATTCTGGTCGCCACACTACCAGAAGGATGTGGAGGCTTTAGAGAGGGTGCAGAAGAGATTTACCAGAATGTTGCCTGGTATGGAGGGCATAAGCTATGAGGAGCGATTGAATAAACTCGGTTTGTTCTCACTGGAACGAAGGAGGTTGAGGGGCGACCTGATAGAGGTATACAAAATTATGAGGGGCATAGACAGAGTGGATAGTCAGAGGCTTTTCCCCAGGGTAGAGGGGTCAATTACTAGGGGGCATAGGTTTAAGGTGAGAGGGGCAAAGTTTAGAGTAGATGTACGAGGCAAGTTTTTTACGCAGAGGGTAGTGGGTGCCTGGAACTCACTACCGGAGGAGGTAGTGGAGGCAGGGACGATAGGGACATTTAAGGGGCATCTTGACAAATATATGAATAGGATGGGAATAGAAGGATACGGACCCAGGAAGTGTAGAAGATTGTAGTTTAGTCGGGCAGTATGGTCGGCACGGGCTTGGAGGGCCGAAGGGCCTGTTCCTGTGCTGTACATTTCTTTGTTCTTTGTTTGTTCTTTGTTATTATAATTTACAATGGTCCCTGGGTGGTATACCTTTATTTGCAGTGGTTCCTGGGTGTTATTTCTTTATTTACAGTGGTCCCTGGGTTATTTATAAATATTAACAGAGGTCCCGGCGTACAATATCATTATTTACAGTGGCCCCTGGGTAGAATATCATTATTTACTGTAGTCCCTGTGTAGAATATCATTGTTTACAGTGGCCACTGGGTGGAATATCAATATTTACAGTGGTCCCTGGTAGTCTATCACTATTCACAGTGGCTCTGTGCAGTATATCATTATTTACAGTTGCTCTGTGCAGTATGTCATTGTTTTCAATGATCACTGGGTAGTATATCATCATCTGCAGTGGTCCCTGGGTAGTATATCATTATTTCCAGTGGTCCTTGTGTAGAAAGTCTTTATTTACAGTGGTTCCTGGGCGGTATTCCTTTATTTACAGTGGTCACTGGGTAGTATATCACTATTTGCAGTGGTCCCTGGGCAGTATATCTGTATTTACAGATGATGTGGAGATGCCGGCGTTGGACTGGGGTGAGCGCAGTAAGAAGTCTTACAACACCAGGTTAAAGTCCAACAGGTTTGTTTCGATGTCACTAGCTTTCGGAGCACTGCTCCTTCCTCAGGTGAATGAAGAGGTATGTTCCAGAAACATATATATAGACAAATTCAAAGATGCCAGACAATGCTTGGAATGCGAACATTAGCAGGTGATTAAATCTTTACAGATCCAGAGATGGGGTAACCCCAGGTTAAAGAGGTGAGAATTGTGTCAAGCCAGGACAGTTGGTAGGATTTCGCAGGCCAGATGGTGGGGGGGGGTGAATGTAATGCGACATGAATCCCAGGTCCCGGTTGAGGCCACACTCATGTGTGCGGAACTTAGAACATAGAACATAGAACAATACAGCGCAGTACAGGCCCTTCGGCCCACGATGTTGCACCGAAACAAAAGCCATCTAACCTACACTATGCCATTATCATCCATATGTTTATCTAATAAACTTTTAAATGCCCTCAATGTTGGCGAGTTCACTACTGTAGCAGGTAGGGCATTCCACGGCCTCACTACTCTTTGTGTAAAGAACCTACCTCTGACCTCTGTCCTATATCTATTACCCCTCAGTTTAAAGTTATGTCCCCTCGTGCCAGCCATATCCATCCGCGGGAGAAGGCTCTCACTGTCCACCCTATCCAACCCCCTGATCATTTTGTATGCCTCTATTAAGTCTCCTCTTAACCTTCTTCTCTCCAACGAAAACAACCTCAAGTCCATCAGCCTTTCCTCATAAGATTTTCCCTCCATACCAGGCAACATCCTGGTAAATCTCCTCTGCACCCGCTCCAAAGCCTCCACGTCCTTCCTATAATGCGGTGACCAGAACTGTACGCAATACTCCAAATGCGGCCGTACCAGAGTTCTGTACAGCTGCAACATGACCTCCCGACTCCGGAACTCAATCCCTCTACCAATAAAGGCCGACACTCCATCGGCCTTCTTCACAACCCTATCAACCTGGGTGGCAACTTTCAGGGATCTATGTACATGGACACCTAGATCCCTCTGCTCATCCACACTTTCAAGAACTTTACCATTAGCCAAATATTCCGCATTCCTGTTATTCCTTCCAAAGTGAATCACCTCACACTTCTCTACATTAAACTCCATTTGCCACCTCTCAGCCCAGCTCTGCAGCTTATGTATATCCCTCTGTAACCTGCTACATCCTTCCACACTATCGACAACACCACCGACTTTAGTATCGTCTGCAAATTTACTCACCCACCCTTCTGCGCCTTCCTCTAGGTCATTGATAAAAATGACACACAACAACGGCCCCAGAACAGATCCTTGTGGTACTCCACTTGTGACTGTACTCCATTCTGAACATTTCCCATCAATCACCACCCTCTGTCTTCTTTCAGCTAGCCAATTTCTGATCCACATCTCTAAATCACCCTCAATCCCCAGCCTCCGTATTTTTTGCAATAGCCTACTGTGGGGAACCTTATCAAACGCTTTGCTGAAATCCATATACACCACATCAACTGCTCTACCCTCGTCTACCTGTTCAGTCACATTCTCAAAGAACTCAATAAGGTTTGTGAGGCATGACCTACCCTTCACAAAGCCATGCTGACTATCCCTGATCATATTATTCCTATCTAGATGATTATAAATCTTGTCTCTTATAATCCCCTCCAAGACTTTACCCACTACAGACGTGAGGCTCACCGGTCTATAGTTGCCGGGGTTGTCTCTGCACCCCTTTTTGAACAAAGGGACCACATTTGCTGTCCTCCAGTCCTCTGGCACTATTCCTGTAGCCAATGATGGCATAAAAATCAAAGCCAAAGGTCCAGCAATCTCTTCCCTGGCCTCCCAGAGAATCCTAGGATAAATCCCATCAGGTCCCGGGGACTTATCTATTTTCAGCCTGTCCAGAATTGCCAACACCTCTTCCCTACATACCTCAATGCCATCTGTTCTATTAGCCTGGGGCTCAGCATTCTCCTCCACAACATTATCTTTTTCCTGAGTGAATACTGACGAAAAATATTCATTTAGTATCTCGCCTATCTCTTCAGACTCCACACACAATTTCCCATCCCTGTCCTTGACTGGTCCTACTCTTTTCCTAGTCATTCGCTTATTCCTGACATACCTATAGAAAGCTTTTGGGTTTTCCTTGATCCTTCCTGCCAAATACTTCTCATGTCCCCTCCTTGCTCGTCTTAGCTCTCTCTTTAGATCCTTCCTCGCTACCTTGTAACTATCCATCGCCCCAACCGAAACTTCACACTTCATCTTCACATAGGCCTCCTTCTTCCTCTTAACAAGAGATTCCACTTCCTTGGTAAACCACGGTTCCCTCGCTCGACGCCTTCCTCCCTGTCTGACCGGTACATACTTATCAAGAACACGCAGTAGCTGATCCTTGAACAAACCCCACTTATCCAGTGTGCCCAACACTTGCAGCCTACTTCTCCACCTTATCCCCCCCAAGTCACGTCTAATGGCATCATAATTGCCCTGTCCCCAGCTATAACTCTTGCCCTGCGGTGTATACTTATCCCTTTCCATCATTAACGTAAACGTCACCGAATTGTGGTCACTGTCCCCAAAGTGCTCTACTACCTCCAAATCCAACACCTGGCCTGGTTCATTACCCAAAACCAAATCCAACGTGGCCTCGCCTCTTGTTGGCCTGTCAACATATTGTTTCAGGAAACCCTCCTGCACACACTGTACAAAAAACGACCCATCTATTGTACTCGAACTATATCTTTTCCAGTCAATATTTGGAAAGTTAAAGTCTCCCATAATAACTACCCTGTTACTTTCGCTCATATCCAGAATCATCTTCCCCATCCTTTCCTCTACATCCCTAGAACTATTAGGAGGCCTATAAACAACTCCCAACAGGGTGACCTCTCCTTTCCTGTTTCTAACTTCAGCCCATACTACCTCGGAAGAAGAGTCCCCATCTAGCATCCTCTCCGCCACCGTAATTCTGCTCTTGACTAGCAGCGCCACACCTCCCCCTCTTTTGCCTCCTTCTCTGAGCTTACTAAAACACCTAAACCCCGGAACCTGCAACATCCATTCCTGTCCCTGCTCTATCCATGTCTCCGAAATGGCCACAACATCGAAGTCCCAGGTACCAACCCATGCTGCCAGTTCCCCTACCTTGTTTCGTATACTCCTGGCATTGAAGTAGACACACTTCAAACCACCTACCTGAACACTGGCCCCCTCCTGCAACGTCAAATCTGTGCTCCTGACCTCTATACTCTCATTCTCCCTTACCCTAAAACTACAATCCAGGTTCCCATGCCCCTGCTGCATTAGTTTAAACCCCCCCAAAGAGCACTAACAAATCTCCCCCCCCCCCCCAGGATATTTGTGCCCCTCAGGTTCAGATGTAGACCATCCTGTCTGTAGAGGTCCCACCTTCCCCAGAAAGAGCTCCAGTTATCCAAAAATCTGAATCCCTCCCGCCTGCACCATCCCTGTAGCCACGTGTTTAAATGTTCTCTCTCCCTATTCCTCATCTCACTATCACGTGGCACGGGCAACAACCCAGAGATAACAACTCTGTTTGTTCTAGTTCTGAGCTTCCATCCTAGCTCCCTGAAAGCCTACCTGACATCCTTGTCCCCTTTCCTACCTATGTCGTTAGTGCCAATGTGGACCACGACTTGGGGCTGCTCCCCCTGCCCCTAAGGACCCGGAAAACACGATCCGAGACATCACGTACCCTTGCACCTGGGAGGCAACATACCAAACGCGAGTCTCTCACGCTCCCACAAAATCTCCTATCTGTGCCCCTGACTATAGAGTCCCCAATTACTAATGCTCTGCTCCTCTCCCCCCTTCCCTTCTGAGCAACAGGGACAGACTCCGTGCCAGAGGCCCGTACCCCATGGCTTACCCCTGGTAAGTCGTCCCCCCCACAAGTATCCAAAGCGGTATACTTGTTTCTCAGGGGAACGACCGCAGGGGATCCCTGCACTGACTGCTTTTTCCCAGTCCCTCTTACAGTTACCCATCTATCTCCAATCTTTGGTGTAACTAATTCCCTGAAGCTGCTATCTATGACCCCTTCTGCCTCCCGAATGATCCGAAGTTCTTCCAACTCCAGCTCCAGTTCCCTAACTCGGTCTTGGAGGAGCTGGAGATGGCAGCACTTCCTGCAGGTAAAATCAGCAGGGATACTAACTGCATCCCTCACCTCAAACATCCTGCAGGAGGAACATTGCACTCCCTTCCCTGCCATTCCTCTAACTTTCTACCAAGATCTGGCTAACAACTAAATTAAATTTTTATAAAAAATAATAATAATATAATAAAATATGGTACTTACCTCAGACCAATGGGTTTTATTATTAGGTTAGAGGAGGAGGGCGGGTGGGCGACACTACACGTGTAGTGTCTCGGGTTTCCTCTCCACCAGAATTTATTGGTGACGGTCTTCCCAGACGTCCGCGGGTCGACTTCCTGTTCCCGCCTAAAAAACGAATTTAAAAAAAAAAAGAAAAATTCTCAGCACCTGCTGAAATTGACTAACCAGCCAGCTCCACTCCCGCCGAAATCGACTGGCCTGCCCCTGCAAAGACAAGTGCTTTTAAAGGACAGACTTGCCTCCCAGCAACCACTTCCGCACTGCTCCCGCTGAAACTGACTCACCAGCTGTTCTCCCGCCGAAATCGACTGGCCTGCCCCTGCAAAGACAAGTGCTTTTAAAGGACAGACTTACCTCCCAGCAACCACCTCCGCACTGCTCCCGCTGAAACTGACTCACCAGCTGTTCTTGGCTATAAGCTTCTGCTCGGAGATTCTGCGTTGTCGCGGGTCCTGAAGGCCGCCTTGGAGAACACTTACCCGGAGATCAGAGGCTGAATGCCCTTGACTGCTGAAGTGTTCCCCGACAGGAAGGGAACATTCCTGCCTGGCGATTGTTGCGCGATGTCCGTTCATTCGTTGTTGCAGCGTCTGCATGGTCTCGCCAATGTACCACGCTTCGGGACACCCCTCCCCCAGCAGCCGAGATCCCTCCCCCTCCCCCAGCAGCCGCGGGCCCCCTCCACCTCGTCTAGCAACCGCGGTCCCCCTCCACCTCCCAGCAACTGTGGTCCCCCTCCCCCTCCCCCAGCAGCCGCGATCCCTTCCCCTCCCCCAGCAGCCGCGGCCGCCCTCCCCCTCCCCCAGCAGCCGCGGCCCCCCTCCCGCAGCAGCCGCGGTCCCCCTCCGCCTCCCCTAGCAGCCACGGTCCCCCTCCCCCTCCCTCAGCAGCCGCGGCCCCCCTCCCGCAGCAGCCGCGGCCACCCTCCCCTTCCCCCAGCAGTCGCGATCCCTCCCCATTCCCCAGCAGCCGCGGTCCCTGTCCCCTTCCCCCAGCAGCCGCGGTCCCCCTCCCCCAGCAGCCGCGGTCCCCCTCCCCCAGCAGCCGCGGTCCGCTCCCCCTCCCCCAGCAGCCGCGGTCCCCCCTCCCCCAGCAGCCGCGGCCCCCCTCCCCTCCCCAGCAGCCGCTGTCCCCCTCCCCAGCAGCCGCGGTCCCCCTCCCCTTCCCCCAGCAGCCGCGGCCCCCCTCCCCTCCCCAGCAGCCGCGGTCCCCCTCCCACTCCCCCAGCAGCCGCTGTCCCCCTCCCCCAGCAGCCGCGGTCCCCCTCCCCTTCCCCCAGCAGCCGCGGTCCCCCTCCCCTCCCCAGCAGCCGCGGTCCCTCTCCCCTTCCCCCAGCAGCCGCGGCCCCCCCCTCCCCCAGCAGCCGCTGTCCCCCTCCCCCAGCAGCCGCGGCCCCCCCTCCCCCAGCAGCCGCGGCCCCCCGTCCCCCTCCCCCAGCAGCCGCGGTCCCCCTCCCCAGCAGCCGCGGGCCCCCTCCCCCAGCAGCCGCGGTGCCCCTCCCCCCCATCAGCCGCGGTCCCCCTCCCCCAGCAGCCGCGGCCCCCCTTCCCCTCCCCCAGCAGCCGCGGCCCCCCCTCCACCTCCTCCAGCAGCCGCGGTCCACCTCCCCCTCCCCAGCAGCCGCGGTCCCCCTCCCCCAGCAGCCGCAGTCCACCTTCCCCAGCAGCCGCGGTCCCCCTCCCCCTGCCCCAGCAGCCGCGGTCCCCTTCCCCCTCACCCAGCAGCCGTGGTCCCCCTCCCCCTCTCCAGCAGCCGCGGTCCCCCTCCCCCAGCAGCCGCGGTCCCCCTCCCCCAGCAGCCGCGGTCCCCCTCCCACAGCAGCCGCGGTCCCCCTCCCCCAGCAGCCGCGGTCCCCCTCCCCCAGCAGCCGCGGTCCCCCTCCCCCAGCAGCATTGTCTCGGGTCGGACAGTTTGATGGTGCTGTTTATTTGATGTCTATATAATGTTTATTTGGATCTGTTTTCCCTGAGATTGCTTGTCCTGCCCGCTCTTCCCGCGGGCAGGGTGAGGCAGCGCCCGCCGCTGGCATCGGCCTGGAGCTGGGACACAACAAAGCAAAACAGACCAGAAGTAACTGATGGACAAAACAAAATGTGGGGAGTGCCCCAAACCGCGGGTGGAGCACAGCCCCAACGGAAAAGAGACCAAACCTCACCCAATACCCGCCCAATGAAAGTGTGAGAATGGGGGTCGGTCCGGCAGCCCACCCCCTGCGGGGCCCAGCCAGCCCGGAAAGATTCGAGGGTGCCCGTGGGCAGCGCCTGCCCCCGCTCCAGGGACCCCCGGCCGCCAACCAGGCCGCGGGAGAGGGGCAGACAGCGGGGCCGGACGGCCCCCTCAGTCGCCCGCTGCCTGGATTAGTAAAAGTTTGCAGACGACACAAAGGTTGGTGGAATTGTGGATAGCGATGAGGACTGTCTGAGGATACAGCAGGATTTAGATTGTCTCGAGACTTGGGCGGAGAGATGGCAGATGGAGTTTAATCCGGACAAATGTGAGGTAATGCATTTTGGAAGGGCTAATGCAGGTAGGGAATATACAGTGAATGGTAGAACCCTCAACAGTATTGAAAGTCAAAGAGATCTAGGAGTACAGGTCCACAGGTCATTGAAAGGGGCAACACAGGTGGAGAAGGTAGTCAAGAAGGCATACGGCATGCTTGCCTTCATTGGCCGGGGCATTGAGTATAAGAATTGGCAAGTCATGTTGCAGCTGTATAGAACCTTAGTTAGGCCACACGGAGTATAGTGTTCAATTCTGGTCGCCACACTACCAGAAGGATGTGGAGGCTTTAGAGAGGGTGCAGAAGAGATTTACCAGAATGTTGCCTGGTATGGAGGGCATAAGCTATGAGGAGCGATTGAATAAACTTGGTTTGTTCTCACTGGAACGAAGGAGGTTGAGGGGCGACCTGATAGAGGTATACAAAATTATGAGGGGCATAGACAGAGTGGATAGTCAGAGGCTTTTCCCCAGGGTAGAGGGGTCAATTACTAGGGGGCATAGGTTTAAGGTGAGAGGGGCAAGGTTTAGAGTAGATGTACGAGGCAAGTTTTTTTACGCAGAGGGTAGTGGGTGCCTGGAACTCACTACCGGAGGAGGTAGTGGAGGCAGGGACGATAGGGACATTTAAGGGGCATCTTGACAAATATATGAATAGGATGGGAATAGAAGGATACGGACCCAGGAAGTGTAGAAGATTGTAGTTTAGTCGGGCAGTATGGTCGGCACGGGCTTGGAGGGCCGAAGGGCCTGTTCCTGTGCTGTACATTTCTTTGTTCTTTGTTCTTTGTTTGGACCTAGAAATGGGAAGTTCGGCCCGGCCCAGGGGCAGGTTCACGGGGAGACCCTCCGCCTTCCCCGCCGCCCCCCCCCCCCCCCCCCGCACCGGGTGTCCGTAGATCAGGAGCGCGGGGCTGAAGTGCAAAGAAAACCTCAACAACAACGTGGTCGAGAAATCAAAGCGGGAGAGCAGCCGGGGACAGACAACATGGACAAGCTCCACGGCACGCACAGCCCGGCCCTCCGCCACCCAGCCCTTCCCACGGCACCCACAGCCCTCCGGCACCCAGCCCTTCCCACGGCACCCACAGCCCTCCGCCACCCAGCCCTTCCCACGGCACCCACAGCCCGGCCCTCCGCCACCCAGCCCTGCCCACGGCACCCACAGCCCGGCACTTCGCCACCCAGCCCTTCCCACGGCACCCACAGCCCGGCCCTCGCCACCCAGCCCTTCCCACGGCACCCACAGCCCTTCGCCACCCAGCCCTACCCACGGCACCCACAGCCCTCCGCCACCCAGCCCTGCCCACGGCACCCACAGCCCTCCGCCACCCAGCCCTTCCCACGGCACCCACCGCCCTCCGCTCCGCCACCCAGCCCTGCCCACGGCACCCACAGCCCTCCGCCACCCAGCCCTTCCCACGGCACCCACAGCCCTCCGACACCCAGCCCTTCCCACGGCACCCACCGCCTTCCGCTCCGCCACCCAGCCCTGCCCACGGCACCCACAGCCCTCCACCACCCAGCCCTTCCCACGGCACCCACAGCCCTCCGCCACCCAGCCCTGCCCACGGCACCCACCGCCCTCCCCACCCAGCCCTTCCCACGGCACCCACCGCCCTCCGCTCCGCCACCCAGCCCTTCCCACGGCACCCACAGCCCGGCCCTCCCCCACCCAGCCCTGCCCACGGCACCCACCGCCCTCCGCTCCGCCAGCCACCCGAATGGAGATTGGCGGAGGTGCGGGTTCCTGAGCAGCGCCTCCCTTACGACAGCCGCCACTCCTGACGGGGGAGAGCTGCGGCGCCTGGAGACCGTGTTCCAGACTTTGAGGAGGTCCTGGTACAAGACGGGCAGAGCCAACAGAGAGTCCCGAAGACCCTGCTGGTCCACAGACAGGAGCCGCACGTCGTAGTTCAGGCCGAGCCCCTGGGGGGAGAAATCCGTCGCCAGGGCCCCACCGTGGAGGAGGCTCAGCGTACAGGTAACGCTGCAGAGTCTGAGGGTGGAAAGTGGCAGTCTGGGTGCGGAGGCACACCAGCGCCTGACCGCCCTCCGCCATCGGGAGACTCCAGACCTCCGCAGCGACCCCGTGCAGTCGATTGTCCCGGAGGACCCGAAGCCGGGCTCTCTGGATGGTGGGACAAAGCCAGGGGGGGGGAGTCAGTGACCAGCCGGGACCACAGCATGGAGGCGATCAGCTGGTTTATGACGAGAACTCGGCCCCTGTGGGACAGCACTCGGAGCCGTCCTGTCCAGCGTCCCAGGCCAGCGGTGACCTTGGTCTCCAGCTCCTGCGCGTTCGCCGGCCAGGCTCCCTCTGCCGGGCAAAGATGGACTCCCAGGTCGAGGCTGTTGGTCCGACTCCAGCTGAAGAGCCCGAGCTCCTCCGGGAGGGGGTCCACCTGCCACGGACCGACCAGGAGTCCGGAACATTTGGCCCAGTTGATCCGTGGGGAAGACGCGTCGGAGTAGACAGCTTGGCTCTCTCGCATCCTCCGCACGTCCCCGGGGTCAGTGACCATGAGGAACACGGCATCAGCGTCCGCCGAGAGGACCACCCCCCCGTCCGGCTCGCGCAGAACCAGCCCCGTGAACCTCCTCCGCAGGAGGCACAGGAAAGGCTCCACCCAGAGGGAATAATGTTGACCGGACAGGGGGCAGCCCTGACGCACTCCTCTCCCAAAGCGAAGGGGCGCCGTCAGGGACCCGTTAACCTTAATCAGACTCTCCGAGGCGGCGGACAGTAACCGGATCCGGGGGACAAAATACCACCCGAACCCGACAGCTCGCAGAGTCCCGAGCAAATCCCCGGGCCCCACCCTGTCGAACGCCTTCTCCTGGTCAAGAGACAGGAAGGCGCTCGACATACCTGGTCCCGTGTCTGTTCTTCTTTTCTGTTTTCTGTTTTATTTGTTTTTATATAAGGCGGGAACCGGAAGTTCGACCTCTGGGAAGTCCCCGTCCCCCCCCCAACCAATAAATTCTGGTGGAGAGGAAACCCGAGACACTACACGTGTAGTGTCTCCCACCCGCCCTCCTCCTCTAACCTAATAATAAAACCCATTGGTGTAAGGTAAGTGCCATATTATATTATTATTATATTATTAGCATTGTGCAGGTCAAGGTTCGTAGGTGGAGGAGCAGTCTCTGTCAGCGAGAGAACCTGAGAACATCTCAGACACTCAGAAGGTAAGAAGGTAAGTAAGTTATTTTTACTTATTTTCAATTTTATACCTTTTTTCAAATTGTGTGTGTCGGGGGGAAACTAAAGTGACATCACAGAAAAGCTGTGGCCAGAGTGGCTGGTTGGGATTCTACCCTAAATTTAAAAAAAATTTGAGTATTTGGTAACTAATTAAACATAATAACTTAATTATAATTTAGAGGCTATCTAAGCCAGAGATCGGAGAGTATTATAGTTAGCTATCGCATTTCTATTAGAAATCTAGTGCTAGGAAACAGATAGTTGACAGTAACTTTGAATTTTTTTTTTTAATATTTTTTTTTAAAAAAGACAAATTTTAATTTTAATTTTAATTAATTGACGCAATGTCAGTTAGAGGGGTGCTGTGCTCTGACTGTGAGATGTGGCAGGTCCGGGAGGCTACCAGCGTCCCGGATGGCTTCATCTGCAGAAAGTGCACCCAACTGGAGCTCCTCACAGACCGCATGGTTCGGTTGGAGCAGCAATTGGATGCACTTAGGAGCATGCAGGTGGCGGAAAGCGTCATAGATCGCAGTTATGTAAATGTGGTCGCACCCAAGGTGCAGGCAGAGAAATGGGTGACCACCAGAAAGGGCAGGCAGTCAGTGCAGGAATCCCCTGTGGTTGTCCCCCTCTCGAACAGATATACCCCTTTGGATACTGTCGGGGGGGATAGCCTATCAGGGGAAAACAGCAGCAGCCAGAGCAGTGGCACCACGGCTGGCTCTGATGTTCAGAAGGGAGGGTCAAAGCGCAGAAGAGTAATAGTAATAGGGGACTCTATAGTCAGGGGCACAGATAGGCGCTTCTGTGGACGTGAAAGAGACTCCAGGATGGTATATTGCCTCCCTGGTGCCAGGGTCCAGGATGTCTCCGAATGGGTAGAGGGAATCCTGAAGGGGGAGGGCAAAAAGGCAGAGGTCATTGTACATATTGGTACTAACGACATAGGCAGGAAGGGGCATGAGGTCCTGCAGCAGGAGTTCAGGGAGCTAGGCAGAAAGTTAAAAGACAGGACCTCGAGGGTTGTAATCTCGGGATTACTCCCTGTGCCACGTGCCAGTGAGGCTAGAAATAGGAAGATAGAGCAGATAAAGACGTGGCTAACAGCTGGTGTAGGAGGGAGGGTTTCCATTATCTGGACCACTGGGAGCTCTTCCGGGGCAGGGGTGACCTGTATAAGAAGGACGGGTTGCATCTAAACCGGAGAGGCATAAATATCCTGGCCGCGAGGTTTGCTAGTGTCACACGGGAGGGTTTAAACTAGTATGGCAGGGGGGTGGGCACGGGAGCAATAGGTCAGAAGGTGAGAGCATTGAGGGAGAACTAGGGAATAGGGACAGTGTGGCTCTGAGGCAGAGCAAACGGGGAGAAGTTGCTGAACACAGCGGGTCTGGTGGCCTGAAGTGCATATGTTTTAATGCAAGGAGCATTACGGGTAAGGCAGATGAACTTAGAGCTTGGATTAGTACTTGGAACTATGATGTTGTTGCCATTACAGAGACCTGGTTGAGGGAAGGGCAGGATTGGCAGCTAAACGTTCCAGGATTTAGATGTTTCAGGCGGGATAGAGGGGGATGTAAAAGGGGAGGCGGAGTTGCGCTACTTGTTCGGGAGAATATCACAGCTGTACTGCGAGAGGACACCTCAGAGGGCAGTGAGGCTATATGGGTAGAGATCAGGAATAAGAAGGGTGCAGTCACAATGTTGGGGGTATACTACAGGCCTCCCAACAGCCAGCGGGAGATAGAGGAGCAGATAGGTAGACAGATTTTGGAAAAGAGTAAAAACAACAGGGTTGTGGTGATGGGAGACTTCAACTTCCCCAATATTGACTGGGACTCACTTAGTGCCAGGGGCTTAGACGGGGCGGAGTTTGTAAGGAGCATCCAGGAGGGCTTCTTAAAACAATATGTAAACAGTCCAACTAGGGAAGGGGCGGTACTGGACCTGGTATTGGGGAATGAGCCCGGCCAGGTGGTAGATGTTTCAGTAGGGGAGCATTTCGGTAACAGTGACCACAATTCCAGTAAGTTTTAAAGTACTGATGGACAAGGATAAGAGTGGTCCGAGGATGAATGTGCTAAATTGGGGGAAGGCTAATTATAACAATATTAGGCGGGAACTGAAGAACATAGATTGGGGGCGGATGTTTGAGGGCAAATCAACATCTGACATGTGGGAGGCTTTCAAGTGTCAGTTGAAAGGAATACAGGACCGGCATGTTCCTGTGAGGAAGAAAGATAAATACGGCAATTTTCGGGAACCTTGGATGACGAGTGATATTGTAGGCCTCGTCAAAAAGAAAAAGGAGGCATTTGTCAGGGCTAAAAGGCTGGGAACAGACGAAGCCTGCGTGGAATATAAGGAAAGTAGGAAGGAACTTAAGCAAGGAGTCAGGAGGGATAGAAGGGATCACGAAAAGTCATTGGCAAATAGGGTTAAGGAAAATCCCAAGGCTTTTTACACGTACATAAAAAGCAAGAGGGTAGCCAGGGAAAGGGTTGGCCCACTGAAGGATAGGCAAGAGAATCTATGTGTGGAGCCAGAGGAAATGGGCGAGGTACTAAATGAATACTTTGCATAAGTATTCACCAAAGAGAAGGAATTGGCAGATGTTGAGTCTGGAGAAGGGGGTGTAGAAAGCCTGGGTCACATTGTGATCCAAAAAGACGAGGTGTTGGGTGTCTTAAAAAATAGGGCAGTAGATGTTGTCTATATGGACTTCAGATAGGCCTTTGACAAGGTCCCTCATTGTAGACTAGTACAAAAGGTGAAGTCACACGGGATCAGGGGTGAGCTGGCAAGGTGGATACAGAACTGGCTAGGCCATAGAAGGCAGAGAGTAGCAATGGAGGGATGCTTCTCTAATTGGAGGGCTGTGACCAGTGGTGTTCCACAGGGATCAATGCTGGGACCTTTGCTCTTTGTAGTATATATAAATGATTTGGAGGAAAATGTAACTAGTCTGATTAGTAAGTTTGCAGACGACACAAAGGTTGGTGGAATTGCGGATAGCGATGAGGACTGTCGGAGGATACAGCAGGATTTAGATTGTCTCGAGACTTGGGCGGAGAGATGGCAGATGGAGTTTAATCCGGACAAATGTGAGGTAATGCATTTTGGAAGGTCTATTGCAGGTAGGGAATATACAGTGAATGGTAGAACCCTCAAGAGTATTGAAAGTCAAAGAGATCTAGGAGTACAGGTCCACAGGTCATTGAAAGGGGCAACACAGGTGGAGAAGGTAGTCAAGAAGGCATACGGCATGCTTGCCTTCATTGGCCGGGGCATTGAGTATAAGAATTGGCAAGTCATGTTGCAGCTGTATAGAACCTTAGTTAGGCCACACTTGGAGTATAGTGTTCAATTCTGGTCGCCACACTACCAGAAGGATGTGGAGGCTTTAGAGAGGGTGCAGAAGAGATTTACCAGAATGTTGCCTAGTATGGAGGGCATTAGCTATGAGGAGCGATTGAATAAACTCGGTTTGTTCTCATTGGAACGAAGGAGGTTGAGGGGAGACCTGATAGAGGTATACAAAATTATGAGGGGCATAGACAGAGTGGATAGTCAGAGGCTTTTCCCCAGGGTAGAGGGGTCAATTACGAGGGGGCATAGGTTTAAGGTGAGAGGGGCAAGGTTTAGAGTAGATGTACGAGGCAAGTTTTTTACGCAGAGGGTAGTGGGTGCCTGGAACTCGCTACCGGAGGAGGTAGTGGAAGCAGGGACGATAGTGACATTTAAGGGGCATCTTGACAAATATATGAATAGGATGGGAATAGAAGGATACGGACCCAGGAAGTGTAGACGATTGTAGTTTAGTCGGGCAGCATGGTCGGCACGGGCTTGGAGGGCCGAAGGGCCTGTTCCTGTGCTGTACATTTCTTTGTTCTTTGTTCTTTGTATTCCAGTCCTTTGGGTAAAGTGAATAATGTCCCGGACCAGGTGGATGTTGTCATAGATTGTGCGGTCCGGGACTGTGTAGGACTGGTCAGGGTGGATCATGTGGTCCAGCTCGGGGCCAAGGCGTAAACACAGCACCTTGGCAAAGATTTTATAGTCTGTGCTGAGGAGGGAGACCGGTCGCCAGTTCTTAAGTCGGCGGAGATCCCCCTTCTTGGGCAGCAGGGCAATGACAGCCCTGCGCCACAAAAGGAGCATCTCCCCGGTCGCGATACATTCCCCCAGGACCCCCGCGTAGTTGCTCCCCAGGACGTCCCAGCACGCCCTGAAGAACTCCACGGTCAGCCCGTCCAGCCCTGGGGATTTGCCCCGTGAGAGGCTGTGCAGGGCGCCGGTCAGCTCTTGAGGTTGATGGCATTATCGAGCTTCCCGGCGCCCTCCGGGCCCACCTGCGGCAGGTCCTCCCACAGAACTCTGCAAGCGTACTCGCTGGACGGACCCGGAGAGAAGAGGTCGGAGTAAAAATCCCTGATCAGGGTCCTGACCCCCTCCGGATCCGAGACGAGGGGCCGGTCGTCGGCCAGCAGCGTAGAAATCTGCCGACGGGCCCCGCGTCCTCTTTCCAGCGAGTAGAAGAAGCTGGAGCCGCGGTCCATGTCCGTTACGAGACGGATCCGCGACCTCACGTCCTCGCCGCTGGACCCGGCGAGTTGCAGGCCCCGCAGTGCGCCCCTCTTCTCTCTGTACACCAGCCCCAGGGCCGGGCCTCATCGGGCTGAGCGAGACGTGACTCCAGATCGAGGAGTTCCTCAGCCAGGTTGGCGATCGTGGAGTTCCACCCTGCCGTAGACCCCTTCGTGTACCCCTGACAGAAGGCACGGTTCTGGGCCTTGCCCACATCCCACCATAGCCTCAAGGAGGGGAAGCCACCCCGCTTCCTTCTCCGGCTGGCCCAGAAACGGCAGAACGAGTCCAGGAACCGCTCGTCCTCCAGCAGCAGGTTGTTAAAGTGCCAGTACGCGGACCGTGTCTGAGCGCGGGACGGGGCGAGACCCGCCCACACCAGGTGGTGATCCGAGCTCGGCACCTGCTCCATGGAGGCCGTCGGAACGCTGGGCAAGTACGTCTTGGAAATGTAAAGACGGTCGATGCTGGACGCTCTGAACTGGGGCCGCACAGAGGTGCGCACCCGCAATTCAGGATGGAGAGTCCGCCAGACATCCACCAAGTCAAAAGACCTAACCAGGTCCCTCAACTTCACCACCGCCGCCGGGTCGCGCTGGACTTCACCACGGTCCTTGTCCCGGAGGGTGCAATTACAATCCCCTCCTAGGACGATGCACTCTGTTTTTGAAAACTCACCACTATTCTTAGAATTCCCCCTCTACCAAAAAGGGCCGAGATTCTAAATGGTGATCAGGATTCTCACTCCCGATTCCGATGCAGGCTTCAGTGGGTGCTATTCAGGTCAAACTCTATTTTCAAGTTATCCCCCGGTATAACCCATACCTTCACCAAAGATTTAATCTACTTCCCACTTAGTAGCATCGATCCTGGGTCCCGCATTGCTAAGTAAGTAAAGTAGACTTTGGAATAACCACTATTTCAGGTTAAATTAAGTTATTTTATTATTATATTTTTTCTTTTAACAGCTGCAAATACTTTCTTTACAGAAAGGAAAAAGACCTTGCTTCTGGGTCCTTCTGGGTGGTTGAAGGGATCTTCAGGCCCACCTTGACAATCAATCTTCTTTATAAAGTCTGGTCTTCTTTAGATGTAATCGCTGATGAGCTCGGTTGCTGTGTCCTGTCTTTCCCATGTACCGAGCTGTGAGAGCTGACTCTGCAGACTGTCGCTGAGCTGACATAGAGCTGACTTTAAATTCTAGTCTTCCTGAGATGTATTAGCTGTTTTAGCTCGGCTGCTATGCCTTGTCTTTCCCATGGCCGAGCTGACTGCAATCTGACTCTGAGCTGCTTGTTTCTTCTCTGCTTCTCTCTCTCCCTCCCTCTGAGTTCTGGTTCTGGTTCTGGTAGTTCCTGTCCTGGTCTCTGGGTTTACATATTTTTCTAACAGTTATCTAGTTTTTATGACTATATCATAAAGTAACTTATTTCACTTTGATTGTAAAAGGTATCTTTGATCTAAACTTTCTAATCCAACTAAGTATTTATTTTGACATAACTGCATCTCAGGGATCGGATTACATTGTTTCCTGTGTGATGATCAAAATGCTTTGGTTTCAAGAGGTGTTACTTTTAATTCCTGTCATTTCTGTGGTTTTATTTTCCAATTGTGTCCTCAGCTCGTAATTTTGACTTTGATTTTGGCTTTGAATTATGTTTCTCGTAGACTGATAGTCTCCAGTTTTCTTTAATTTACCTGGTTTAGCAAATTTTCACACCAAGAATTATCACCAAATTCAACTGAACCTCATCCTTTTTTCCAGCTGCTAACTAAGACAGTTACTTTCAATGAAGGTGTGAGCCATTGTTTTTGGCTTCATTCAAAATCCTGTTTGTCTTGTTTGCTAAGCCTGCTTGAGCAAGGATATCTGCATTTTACAATCCTCTCCTGGCAGCTGCTGTTCACCCTTTGTGGGATCTTTCCCTGTATCCTCTCTTGTTTCTCTCAGACCAGATATTGCCAGACTTCAATGTTTCAAATGACACATCTTTCCATATTTTCAATAACACCCCGTATTGACATTTGAAACAGATCTATATCATTTGATCAATTATACCCCCATCTAATTGTACTGATGAACATTTATACCCGACCTTTCTCATTTGTATGTCCATGTTTTGTGATTTTAAATTGCGCATCGAAATCAATTTGTAAATGTATCCATATCACAGACCAGTGTCTTTTTCGTTCTTTCCTCAAGTCCAATTACGGTGAACCATAGCCGTAGCCGCTCAGGAAGGTACCACAATAGCTATATCCGGGTTCCACTACCTCCAAAGCAGTTTACTTCCTTGGGGTAGCTGCACCGTAGAAACTTCCTCATGTCCCTTAGAAACAGCGCACAACTCAGTCCATCAGTAACCAAAAAGGCCATTTGTCCATCACTGGCTGTTTCGTGTCCATTTTTCCGTCATCCAAATTGCTTACCGTTTCTCATTGGAATGGTAAATTATGGCATCATGTACACCCACTGGTTCCCTCGCTTCATTAATTTAAAAGGTTCAATTGATCCTGCTTCTAACCCTGACTTCCCCACATTAATGTCTAATATTGTTCGGAACCATGTATGTCTGCCAGCCCCTGGTGTACAGGAGAGAATATCATTCTGACAAACTTCCTTCAAATCCCTTTCGTCTGTTAACATTTCCCTTACAACATTTGCAATACAATATGCCGACAGTATTCGCAAAACCGCATCGAACTGTCATTTTTTCCAAATAAATTCTCCCTATTGTTAAATACACAGTAAAAAAAAAAAAGTCTTATCTTAACACATTACCCATCACCTAACTACACAAATAGACCGTGTGTTACAACTTTACATAATTGCAACTGTTATCACAATTTCAATACGAAAAATAAAGTACAATATCGACACATCCCTTCGTGGCTTTGGAACCAATAGTCACTACATATTAAATATGGCGTGTTAACAACATCAATATTATATGTGATGTTCTATGCAGTTAAATCAAGAAAGCACACTAAACTACCACTATTCCCCCTCTATTAAAACATTCAGACAGTTTCGAAATGCTGATCAAGTTCTCTAACGGCACACATACCCCCATTATCATACATACATAACTGTGCTAACAATTGACATTACATTTCTTCCTTAATAATGTTTACAGCTCGACAATGCAATATTGTTTGCTGCATTGGTAATAATTTTCCCCCCTTGGCATCAAGCTCCAAAAATTCTTAATCTACTGTCATTTATCATATTGGGGTTCCTCGTCAGTCGCTGCTGTCTGCCGAGACCCTTAATAACACCACCACATAGTACATACCCCATGGAGACCGCAGATCATCCATCAGCTGATGTCCAGTTAGAGATGTCTGACCGGAGGTTTCACTGTTCAGTAATAATTTGAGATTTTGATGTGTTTCCAACCCGTAAAGTTTTCCTACGGGCTCTATCATTTAATTCCCTCAAGTATGTAGGCGATTGTATCATTAGTTCCCCCACCCCCCAATCCTGTCTAAAACATTCTTCTCTGGAGCGCAGTTCTCTTCCTTCTTGTGAACTGGTTTATCTGTTATTTACTTTTTCCATCTGAAAAATCAAACGAGCAGGTCAAGGGTGGAGAGGGCCCTCTTCTTTAATTTGTACTTTCTATCTTCGTTTGAACACTCCCGAAGTGCCCTCTCCAGGACTTCCGGATTTCTTTTGTTACCATTTCTTTTGTCTCTTTTCTTTTTTTTTGAACTCGTTTATTTTCCTTATCATTGATGTACATCACACAATGAAGGCCTGTTAAGCCTCCTCCTTCTGTTATTGCACCCCTGAGTGAGATTCGAAGAATCTCAAACTCCTCCCCTTTTGCTCACTCTGATCCAATCTGTCGAAACCTTACCCTGATACATTCCTGATATTGCTACTGCGTTTACTTCACTTACTTTATTTTGATTACGGCCGGAGTTTTATGAAGGTAAGTTCCAAACATGACATTTTAACTTCATGATCTGTCCAATCAATGGTGCTAACGGGTTTTAATTCACTGTCTTCCCACCAATTGGGTCATGTGTTTTAATTGTGATATAATTTCTTTTGCTCCAGACACCATGCTTCGCTAAGTCAATGTTTACCCAGATACTGAACAAACTTGTCTTCACATTTTACAGCTTCACTGATTATTTTCCCTGCAGTTTTAGTTGGTAGTTTCACCCAAACTTCCTCTGTTATCAATTGTTTTAATATCTTAATTTTACCTGAATCTATTTTTATCAAATCTTTTCCAGCCATCAGATTCTCTTTTCCTTACCCTGAAAGTGATTCTCTTAATCTAACTTTTGATCCAAAATCTTTATTCTCTAAAGCTCCTTCTTCAATGTATTTAACATTCTAAGCATGATTATTTTTGCTGGTGACATTCTTGTGCTGCTCGGGCACTAGGACCCTGTGGAGCTATGCAGTGTCAATTTCAACGCTCAGTTTCAAAGCCTGCAAGCAGCTGACTGCTGCCCAGTACAAACTCTTTATCTGTTTATTCTGAGACCAATTTAACTCTGAACATACTGATTTATCACCTCATAATACTGATCACATTTCTACCTGCCATTTATAACTTTTAATTGATGTGAAACTCGGTTTTGCAAAATACAACATGTTTTTAAAAATACAAACACCAAAGGAAATTCACAATTCCTTCTTAGACACACACACACTCATTCATCCACTCAGATCTTGGACCTCTACTTTGTAGGGTTTCACAAACCCTTATTGAACACGCACGCACGTTTATACACTGAGATCTTGGACCTCTGTCCAGTGGGGTTTTAATTACTTTTAACAAAAATTGAGACCCCTCCATGCTGATAAAGTTTCAGTTATGCAGGAGTTTTTTGCCTCTATTAATTTCTTCCACTCTGGTTCATTGCTTCAACTCTCTTCACCGTGTTTCAGAGCACGAGGATTATTCTAATTGCCATTTTTCGGAATTCTAAGTTCTGTTCCTGGTTATCCCTTTCAATTGCAATCTGAAATTAAGGATAAGTACCCTTTCTGGGCCCTACCCAAGGCTAACTAAGGCACTATCTTCCTGTTTTAGTTAAGGGTCGATTGGTTATTGGTCTCTAAAGATTCTAGGCGTCCTCTATTTCTTTAGGATTTAACCTCACAATCTGCCTTACTCTAAGGATGATTTATTTTTTGACTTCCTTTTACCAGTAATCATAGAATCATAGAATTTACAGTGCAGAAGGAGGCCAATTGGCCCATCGAGTCTACACCAGCTGTTGGAAAGAGCACCCTACCCAAGCCCACACTTCCACCCTATCCCCATAACCCAGTAACCCCAGCCAACACTAATTTTGTTTTGAACACTATTTTGGACACTAAGGGCAATTTATCATGGCCAATCCACCTAACCTGCACATCTTTGGACTGTGGGAGGAAACCGGAGGAAACCCACGCACACACGGGGAGGATGTGCAGACTCCGCACAGGCAGTGACCCAAGCCAGAATCGAACCTGGGACCCTGGAGCCGTGAAGCAATTGTCCTATCCACAATGCTACCATGCTGCCCAATGCTATCTTGCTAATGGATGCAGGATTTTTAGTGCTGTCACCAAGATGTCTTGCAGACTTTTCTCAGGGTTAGCATCTTCTAATTTGCTTATTTCACACCCAACCTGAGTTTTATGTCCCCTCGATCCACAGAATATCATTATTGCGAAATTCACAATTCCTTCTTAGACATACACACACTCATTCATCCGCTCAGATCTTGGATCTCTACTTTGTAGGTTTCACAAACCCTTATTGAACACGCACTCACGTTTATACACTGAGATCTTGGACCTCTATTCAGTGGGGTTTTAGTTACTTTTAACAAAAATTGAGACCCCCTCCATGCTGATGAAGTTTCACTTATGCAGGAGTTTTTTGCCTCTATTAATTTCTTCCACTCTGGTTCATTGCTTCAACTCTCTTGACCGTGTTTCACAGCAAGAGGATTATTCTAATTGCCATTTTTCGGAATTCTAAGTTCTGTTCCTGGTTGTCCCTTTCAGTTGGAATCTGAAATTAAGGATAAGTACCCTTTCTGGGCCCTACCCAATTATTGGTCTCTAAAGATTCTAGGCGTCCTCTATTTCTTTAGGATTTAACCTCACAATCTGCCTTACTCTAAGGATGATTTATTTGTTGACTTCCTTTTACCAGTAATCATAGAATCATAGAATTAACAGTGCAGAAGGAGGCCATTCGGCCCATCGAGACTACACCGGCTCTTGGAAAGAGCACCCCACCCAAGCCCACACTTCCACCCTATCCTCATAACCCAGTAACCCCAGCCAACACGAAGGGCAATTTTGGACACTAAGGGCAATTTCTCATGGCCAATCCACCTAACCTGCACATCTTTGGACTGTGGGAGGAAAACGGAGCACCCGGAGGAAACCCACGCACACACGGGGAGGATGTGCAGACTCCGCACAGGCAGTGACCCAAGCCGGAATCGAACCTGGGACCCTGGAGCCGTGAAGCAATTGTCCTATCCACAATGCTACCATGCTGCCCAATGCTATCTTGCTAATGGATGCAGGATTTTTAGTGTTGTCACCAAGATGTCTTGCAAACTTTTCTCAGGGTTAGCATCGTCTAATTTGCTTATTTCACACCCAACCTGAGTTTTATGTCCCCTCGATCCACAGAATATCTTTACAGAATTCAATCACATGACTTTCCAGACTAAACTCGGCAGGTAAAGTCTGACTCACAACAGACCAGAGACTTCTAATATTCTAGCCTTGGTGCCGGTTAGAAACTTCTAATATTCCAACCGTTTGTTGGGAACTAGAAACTTCTAATATTCGAGCCCCCTCTGCTGATTTAGAAACTTCTAGTATTCTAGCCTCGTTTTACCTAGAAACTTCTAATATTCTAGGTCTCCACGCTGGATGCCATGGAGAAAGCAAAACAACCGGCTGGGCGCAATTCACACGATGTTAACACGACGGCTGCCATGTAGAAAATAGAGCAACCCATTCGGCGTAATTGACAGGGTTTTAATTAAAACGTTGGGCGCCATATTTTTGAAAACTCACCACTATTCTTAGAAGTCCCCCTATACCAAAAAGGGGCGACATTCTAAATGATGATCAGGGATTCTCACTCCCCGACTCCGATGCAGGCTTCAGTGGGTGCTATTCAGGTCAAACTATGTTTTCTAGTTATCCCCCGGTATAACCCATGCCTTCACCGAAGATTTCATCTACTTACCACTTAGTACCATCGATCCTGGGTCCCGCATTGCTAAGTAAGGAAAGTAGACTTTGGAATAACCACCATTTCAGGTTAAATTAAGTTATTTTATTATTATATTTTTTTTATTTTAAAAGCTGCAAATACTTTCTTTACAGAAAGGAAAAAGACCTTGCTTCTGGGTCCTTCTGGGTGGTTGAAGGGACCTTCAGGTCCACCTTGACAATCAATCTTCTTTATAAAGTCTGGTCTTCTTTAGATGTAATCGCTGATGAGCTCGGTTGCTGTGTCCTGTCTTTCCCATGTACCGAGCTGTGAGAGCTGGCTCTGCTGGCTATCTCTGAGCTGACATAGAGCTGACTCTTTGAATTATAGTCTTCCTGAGATGTATTAGCTGTTTTAGCTCGGCTGCTATGCCTTGTCTTTCCCATGGCCGAGCTGACTGTAATCTGACTCTGAGCTGCTTGTTTCTTCTCTGCTTCTCTCTCTCCCTCCCTCTGAGTTCTGGTTCTGGTTCTGGTAGTTCCTGCCCTGGTCTCTAGGTTTACATATTTTTCTAACAGTTATCTAGTTTTTATGATTTTATTTTAAAGTAACTTATTTCACTTTGATTGTACAAAGTACGTTTGACTAAACCTTCTAATCCAACTAAGTGTTCATTTTGTCATAACTGCATCTCAGAGATCTGATTACAGTGTTTCCTTTGTGATGTTCAAAATGCTTTGGTTTCAAAAGGTGTTACTTTTAATTCCTGTCATTTCTGTAGTTTTATTTTCCAATTGTGTCCTCAGCTCATAATTTTGACTTTGATTTTGGCTTTGAATTATGTTTCTCGTAGACTGATAGTCTCCAGATTTCTTTAATTTACCTGGTTTAGCAAATTTTCACACCTAGAATTATCACCAAATTCAACTGAACCTCATCCTTTTTTCCAGCTGCTAACTAAGACAGTTACTTTCAATGAAGGTGTGGGCCATTGTTTATGGCTTCATTCAAAATCATGTTTGTCTTGTTTGCTAAGCCTGCTTGAGCAAGGCTATCTGCATTTTACAATCCTCTCCTGGCAGCTGCTGTTAACCCTTTGTGGGATCTTTCCCTGTATCCTCTCATGTCTCTCCCAGACCAGATATTGCCAGACTTCCATGTTTCAAATGACACATCTTTCCATATTTTCAATAACAACTCTCCCACCGGGATGGTGCCGAGAAGAGTGGACACCTTTTGGAAGGAAGCCGCCTGCTGCGGTCCGGCCACGGGAGCGGATACATTTACAAAGTGAATCACCGCTGCCCCGAAACGGGCCTTTAGGTGCAGCAGACGGCCTGGCACCGGCTCCTTGACCCCCAAGATCTCCGGCTGAAAATGTGGAGCCAACAAGATAGCCACCCGCCCGAACGTGGGGCCAGGTGACTCATGAAGACTCCTCCTTGCCCCTCCAGGGTCCCCTGAGCTTCGTCACCCGGATGGCCTGGGTTTCCTGCAGGAAGCACACCCGTACTTTCCGTCCCGGAGGATAGACAGGAACTGGAACCGGTGGTGCGCGTGGCTGCTGCCGTTGATGTTGAGGCTGGCCATGGTTACCTCCATGTCAGCAGCAATAGTTATCCATCACCTTCAGTGCTCAGAGTGGGGGTACCGCCCCCTCCACTCCCTCAGGAGTCCCACAAGGAACTGAGCAGCTTGGCGCTGCTCCTCCTGGTCTTGATCGAACTCCCGGGCCTCTCTGACATAGGCCCGGGCGGAGCCAAGGAGCAGCCCCAGGTTTCCCCAGCTGCCCAGGGCCAGCCGCACACAGTCCGGGTGACCATGGTGCGTTCCCAGAAATGTCCGGCGTTCCCCAGGGGGGACGAGGGGAGACTCGGTGCCGGGTGTGAGGGTGCCCTCTGCCTCGCTACAGAGCGCGTCTAAATCCTCCTCCTCACCCGCCACCGAGCAGCCTTTCTCCTCCGAACGGTCACCTCCCGAGCTCGAGTCGCCCGCCACATGGAGTATGGCGGGCGGCACGGGCCCACCGGCTAACCCTTGGGCCGAGTCGACCCCACCCCCAGGGTCGTCCTCAGGCAGGTTCTTCGCAGGCTCCTCCCGCGGCTAAGGGCCCGTGGACGGCGCCTCCACCCACGCCGGCGACTCCGGGACCTCGGAGAGGCCCCCCGGAAACATGTCCGGGTTGAAAACAGGGCTCTCCGGCGTCGCCCGCTCGGGTGTAGAGGACTGGGAGCCTTCCCCGTCCTCCCCCGTCCACAGCCCACAGCGGCACGATGAGCGGTCGCTGCTGCTGCCGGCCCCCGGCGATGGTGAAGAGGAGGCGTCCGGGGAGGAAACTTGCACCGGGCGGGACGGGCCCCCAGGGGCTTCGTCTCCGCTCGACCCCGGGTCCTCATGCTCGGGGGGCGACAGCAGCTCAAGGGGCTCGGGGGCCTCGGAGGCCCCCCCGGCCTTGCTTCTCTTCATTGTGTGCCCCGGGCCAGGCGTCAGGGGGATGGGCACCAACACGGGAGAGATGGGGCAGGAGGAGCTCGGTGGGGAGGGAGGGCGGGACGTTTGATAGAACAACACGTTCTGCGGTGGCCTCCAGCGTCTCCACCGCCACGTGTGTCCCGCCCACCGTGAGCCCCCTTTCCAGGGCCCGATGGGCCGCCTGCTCGGCCCGCAGGAAGAACCCGGCCTTGCCGTACATCCGCGAGGCGGCTACGATGGCCGAGGGGCCGACAGCCCCGCCCATCGCACGGGTGCCCGCCTCAATGGTCATGGTAGGGTGGGCATAGCACTTCACCCCCAGCTGCCCCGTGAGCAGGCGGGAGGGCGAGGGCGCCGCGGGGGCAGCGGAGTGACGGGAGGCTGCCGCCCCCACATAATGTCTTGTCCGCCCTGCCCCCGGCAGTGGAGGATGCCCCCGAGGTGCTGGCCAGAGGGTGGGAGGGCAGGAGGCTGGGCCTGCAGCCCTGGATGGTCCCAGTCCCACCTCAGGCAGAGGGGTAGGAGGACAGGAGGCCGGGCTTGCAGCCCTGGATGGTCCCAGTCCCACCTCAGGCAGAGGGGTGGGAGGACAGGAGACTGGGCCTGCAGCCCCGAATGGTCCCACTCCCACCTCAGGCAGAGGGGTGGGAGGACAGGAGGCTGGGCTTGCAGCCCTGGATGGTCCCACTCCCACCTCAGGCAGAGGGGTGGGAGGACAGGAGGCCGGGCCTGCAGCCCTGGATGGTCCCAGTCCCACCTCAGGAAGAGGGGTGGGAGGACAGGAGGCTGGGCCTGCAGCCTGGATGGTCCCAGTCCCACCTCAGGCAGATGGGTGGGAGGACAGGAGGCCGGGCCTGCAGCCCTGGATTGTCCCACTCCCTCCTCAGGCAGAGGGGTGGGGGACAGGAGGCCGGGCCTGCAGCCCTGGATTGTCCCACTCCCTCCTCAGGCAGAGGGGTGGGGGACAGGAGGCCGGGCCTGCAGCCCTGGATGGTCCCACTCCCACCTCAGGCAGAGGGGTGGGAGGACAGGAGACTGGGCCTGCAGCCCTGGATGGTCCCAGTCCCACCTCAGGCAGAGGGGTGGGAGGACAGGAGGCCGGGCCTGCAGCCCTGCATGGCCCCAGTCCCACCTCAGGCAGAGGGGTGGGAGGACAGGAGGCCGGGCCTGCAACCCTCGATGGTCCCACTCCCACCTCAGGTATAGGGGTGGGGGACAGGAGGCCGGGCCTGCAGCCCTGGATGGTCCCACCCACCTCAGGCAGAGGGGTGGGGGACGGGAGGCTGGGCCTGCAGCCTGGATGGTCCCAGTCCCACCTCAGGCAGAAGGGTGGGAGGACATAAGGCTGGGCCTGCAGCCCTGGATGGTCCCACTCCCACCTCAGGCAGAGGGGAGGGAGGCCAGGAGGTTGGGCCTGCAGCCCCGGATTGTCCCAGTCCCACCTCAGGCAGAGGGGTGGGAGGACAGGAGGCCGGGCCTGCAGCTCTGGATGGTCCCAGTCCCACCTCAGGCAGAGGTCTGGGAGGACAGGAGACTGGGCCTGCAGCCCTGGATGGTCCCACTCCCACCTCAGGCAGAGGGGTGGGAGGACAGGAGTTTGGGCCTGTAGACCTGGATGGTCCCACTCCCACCTCAGGCAGAGGGGTGGGAGGACAGGAGGCCGGGACTGCAGCCCCAGGCGGTCCCACTCCCACCTCAGGCAGAGGGGTGGGAGGACAGGAGGCTCGGCCTGCAGCCCTGGATGGTCACACTCCCACCACAGGCAGAGGGGTGGGAGGACAGGAGGCTGGGCCTGCAGCCCTGGATGGTCACAGTCCCACCTCAGGCAGAGGGGTGGGAGGGCAGGAGGCCGGGCCTGCAGCCCTGGATGGTCACACTCCCACCTCAGGCAGAGGGGTGGGAGACAGGAGGCCGGGCCTGCAGCCCCAGGCGGTCCCACTCCCACCTCAGGCAGAGGGGTGGGAGGACAGGGGGCCGGGCCTGCAGCCCCGAATGGTCCCGCTCCCACGCCAAGCAGAGGGGTGGGAGGACAGGAGACTGGGCCTGCAGCCCTGGATGGTCCCAGTACCACCTCAGGCAGAGGGGTGGGAGGGCAGGAGGCTGGGCCTGCAGTCCAGGATGGTCCCACTCCCACCTCAGGCAGAGGGGTGGGAGGACAGGAGGCCAGGCCTGCAGCCCTGGATGGTCCCAGTCCCACCTCAGGCAGAGGGGTGGGAGGACAGGAGGCTGGGCCTGCAGCCCTGGATGGTCCCAGTCCCACCTCAGGCAGAGGGGTGGGAGGACAGGAGGCTGGGCCTGCAGCCCTGGATGGTCCCACTCCCAACTCAGGCAGAGGGGTGGGAGAACAGGAGGCCGGGCCTGCAGCCCCGAATGGTCCCGCTCCCACGTCAAGCAGAGGGGTGGGAGGACAGGAGGACGGGCCTGCAGCCCTCGATGCTCCCACTCCAACCTCAGGCAGAGAGGTGATCAAACCGTGATCTTTATCAATGATGAGAAGGCGGAGACAGTGGAAGTTTAAACTGGACAGATATTTCACAGCTGGATTCACACAATACAGACAGCAATGTCTCGTAGATTGTGGAAGTGCCACAAATGTTGTCAAATGCAGGACGCGGGGTCCCTCAATGTTTCAATCTTGCTGAGAAACTGTCAGCCCACAGGGACAACATTTCTGTTTAATAGGATTGATGCACAAGTTAAAATAGTTCCATTTCAAAGTTTAAAATAAGCAGTCATTTTTCTGTGCAGCTTTCGGAATCTGTCAGTGGAATTTACTTCACACAGGCAAGTTTAACATGTGTATGGGGAACTGATTAGAGGTTTTGATGGAGATATTCCTGCATTATGGAAAGGTGTGAGATCTATTTCGGGTTGGGAAATGGATCGAGGATCAAAGGAAGCAGTTGTTTTTTAACTACATTAGACTGAGAGCCTTGAAGATTCACAACTTCCATGTGCTGTGAGAAAGGATTGATTAACCAAGGCCTATTATTCAAATACTTCAGACAAGTGACAAAACAACAGTAACAGAGAATATACAAACAGAGACAAGCAGACACCTGTAATCGGAGCTTAAACTTCACGTTTGAACGTGAAGGGCTGAAATAAACAAGAGTCCACCCTGGGATTCGGTGCAATTTAAGTTCTGCTTTTCCAAAAAATAGAAATAACTATCTGCAATGAAAAATTCCTTGGACAGGACAGAGGGATTTTGACTCTGTATTTAAGCCCAGACAGTATTTGTGTTGTGAGTGTTTGATGGGCAGTGTAGATGGAGCTTTACTCTGAAACACTGGAATTTAGTTTAAGGGTGATTTAATCAAAATGCTTCAGAATAATAATTGATATTGTACATCTCGTGTGTGTCTCAGTGACAGCTGTGAAACATGTACAGCACAATCTCATCCTGTTTCTGTGTCTCCTTGTATCTCTCTCTCTCTCTCTCTGAAATTAGCTGGTCCATTTCCTAAATTACCACCTTTCAAAAGGGCTCCATTGCCTGTGAAACAGTTTGTAATACACAAAGGTTATGAAAAGTGCTTTAGAAAAGTCTGTCCCCAAGCTGCTGTGAGGATGTTCAGAGTCAGTGTGTGACTTGGGTCACACACAGGCCAGATAAACCTCTCCAACTTAAAGGTGGAGAATGGATCTCGCTCCATTTGAAAGATGTATTGACCCAGTCTGTCTGAGTTTGAGTATCTGTTTTTCTGTACACGTGTGTGTGTGTTGAGGGGGGGGGGAGGGTTATGTGTGGCATTCTTTACGCGGCACTGGAAGTTACACGGTAGCACAGTGGGTAGCACTGCGGCCTCACAGCTCCAGAGTCCCAGGTTCGAATCCCGGCTTGGGTCGCAGTCTGTGCGGAGTCTGCACGTTCTCCCCGTGTCCGCGTGGGTTTCTCCCGGGTGCTCCGCTTTCCCCCCTGACGTCCCGAAGGACGTGCTGTTTGGTGAATTGGACATTATGTATTCACCCTCAGTGTACCCGAACAGGCGCCAGAGTTTGGAGACTAGGGACTTTTCTCAGTAACTTCATTGCAGTGTGTGACTGTGTGCCTGTGTGTGTCTGTGTGTGTGTGTGTGTGCCTGTGTGTGTGCCTGTGTGTGTGTATGCCTGTGTGTGCGTGTGTGTGTGCCTGTGTGTGCGCCTGTGTGTGTGCCTGTGTGTGTGTATGCCTGTGTGTGTGTGTGCCTGTGTGTGTGTGTGTGTGTGTGTGTGTGTGGGTGTGTGTGTGTGTGTGTCTGTGTGTCTCAGTTTGACTTTGTTGAGTACTGATTGAAGATAATGAGATAGAAAGTTTGATAGAAAGTTTGGCAGCATTGTCGGTGTAAACAATAATGACAGAGACAGTGTGAACCCTGAAGAGAGCGCCATACCTGGGCCCACTCCCCTACCCCGTCGCTGTCACCCCACCTAACCTGAACATCTTTAGATACTGTGGGCAATTTGGATTTATCACGGCCAACCCACCTAACCTGCACGTCTTTGGGCGGTGGGAGGAAACCGGAGCACCCGGAGGAAACCCACGCAGACACGGGGAGGACGTCCAGACTCCGCACAGACAGTGACCTAAGCCGGGAATCGAACCTGGGGCCCTGTAGCTGTGAGGCAGCAGTGCTAACCACTGTTCAATCCCGGCTCTGGGTCACTGTCCGTGTGGAGTTTGCACGTTCTCCCCGTGTTAGCCTGGGTCTCACCCCCACAACCCAAAGATGTGCAGGGCAGGTGGATGGGCCGCGCTAAGTTGCCCCTGAATCGGAAAAACTGAACTGGGCTCTGGATTTATTGTAAAAATCTTTTTATTGCCGTTTCCACAATTCTGTGCATTGCGGCTTGTTTACATTTCTCAGAGAGTGAAAAGGCTTTCTCTTACGTTTCTATAGTTACAAACTGTTGCCGTTCAGTTCGGCGTGTCTGCCCCCCCCCCCCCAAACCCCCTTTCCCTAACCCTTCCCCTCTCTCCCCCGCAGACCCTCCGTGATGCCCTTCCGGGCCAACCTGGTGTGTGACGCCCTGCTCCTTGTTTACCCCCTTACCCCCCCTTTCTTTTCTCCCTCCATCGGTTTCAGCCGTGTTCTTTCAGTGGATTGGGCGGGGGGGGGGGGTTCCCCCTCTCCATCCCTCTCGGTGGGGGGGGGTTCCCCCCACTCCATCTCTCTCGGTGTGGGGGGATTCGCCCTCTCCATCTCTCTCGGTGTGGGGGGATTCCCCCCCTCCATCTCTCTCGGTGTGGGGGGATTCCCCCCCCTCCATCTCTCTCGGTGGTGGTGGGGGGGGGGGTTCCCCTCCATCTCTCTCGGTGGGGGGGGTTCCCCCACTCCATCTCTCTCGGTGGGGGGGTTCCCCCCTCTCCATCTCTCTCGGTGGGGGGGTGTTCCCCCTCTCCATCCCTCTCGGTGGGGGGTCCCCCCTCTCCATCCCTCTCGGTGGGGGGGGTTCCCCCCACTCCACAACTCTCGGTGGGGGGGATTCCCCCCTCCATCTCTCTCGGTGTGGGGGGATTCGCCCTCTCCATCTCTCTCGGTGTGGGAGGATTCCCCCCCCTCCATCTCTCTCGGTGGTGGGGGGATTTCCCCTCTCCATCTCTCTCGGTGGGGGGGGGGGTTCCCCCACTCCATCTCTCTCGGTGGGGTGGGGGTTCCCCCCTCTCCATCCCTCTCGGTGGGGGGTCCCCCCTCTCCATCACTCTCGGTGGGGAGGTGGCTGTTCCCCCCTCTCCATCTCTCTCATAGAACATTACAACGCAGTACAGGCCCTTCGGCCCTCGATGTTGCGCCGACCTGTGAAACCACTCTAAAGCCCATCTACACTATTCCCTTATCGTCCATATGTCTATCCAATGACCATTTGAATGCCCTTAGTGTTGGCGAGTCCACTACTGTTGCAGGCAGAGTATTCCACGCCCTTACTACTCTCTGAGTAAAGAACGTACCTCTGACATCTGTCTTATATCTATCTCCCCTCAATTTAAAGCTATGTCCCCTCGTGCTAGACATCACCATCTGAGGAAAAAGGCTCTCACTGTCCACCCTATCCAATCCTCTGATCATCTTGTATGCCTCAATTAAGTCAACTCTTAACCTTCTTCTCTCTAACGAAAACAGCCTCAAGTCCCTCAGCCTTTCCTCATAAGATCTTCCCTCCATAACCAGGCAACATTCTGGTAAATCTCCTCTGCACCCTTTCCAATGCTTCCACATCCTTCCTATAATGCGGCGACCAGAATTGCACGCAATACTCCAAATGCGGCCGCACCAGAGTTTTGTACAGCTGCAACATGACCTCATGGCTCCGAAATTCAGACACTCTACCAATAAAAGCTAACACACCGTACACCTTCTTAACAACCCTCTCAACCTGAGTGGCATCTTTTAGGGATCTATGTACATGGACACCGAGATCTCTCTGCTCATCCACACTGCCAAGAATCTTACCATTAGCCCAGTACGCTGTCTTCCTGTTATTCCTTCCTAAATGAATCACCTCACATTTTTCTGCATCAAACTCCATTTGCCACCTCTCAGCCCAGCGCTGCAGCTTATCTATGTCCCTCTGTAACTTGTAACATCCTTCCGCACTGTCCACAACTCCACCGACTTTAGTGTCAGCTGCAAATTTACTCACCCATCCTTCTGCGCCCTCCTCCAGGTCATTTATAAAAATGACAAACAGCAGTGGCCCCAATACAGATCCTTGTGGTACACCACTAGTAACTGGACTCCAGTCTGAACACTTCCCATCAACCACCACCCTTTGTCTTCTTCCAGCTAGCCAATTTCTGATCCAAACTGCTAAATCTTCCTGAATCCCATGCTTCCATATTTTCTGCAGTAGCCTACCGTGGGGAACCTTGTCAAACGCGTTACTGAAATCCATATACACCACATCAACTGCTTTACCCTCATCCACCTGTTTCTCACCTTCTCCCTCTTTAGGTCCTTCCTAGCTAACTTGTAACTCTCGAGCGCCCTTACTGAACCTTCATGTCTCATCTTTACATCAGCCTCCCTCCTTCTTCCTCTAGACAAGTGTTTCAACTGCCTTAGTAAACCACGGTTCCCTTGCTCGACCACTTCCTCCCTGCCTGACAGGTACATACTTATCAAGGACACGCAGTAGCTGTTCTTTGAACAAGCTCCACATTTCCATTGTGCCCATCCCCTGCAGTTTTCCTCTCCGTCTCGGTGGGGGTGGGGGGGGGGGAAGGGTCCCCCCTCTCCATCTCTCTCGGTGGGTGGGGTATTCCCGCCTCTCCATCTCTCTCGGTGGGGGAGTCCCCCCTCTCCATCTCTCTCTTTGGTGGTGTCCCCCCTCTCCATCTCTCTCGGTGGGGGCAAAGTTCCCCCCTCTCCATCTCTCTCGGTGGAGGGAGGACCCCCTCTCCATCTCTCTCGGCGGGGGGGGGGGGGTCCACCCTCTCCATCTCTCTCGGTGGAGGGGGAGTTCCCCCTCTCCATCTCTCTCGGTGGGTGTGGGGGTTCCCGCCTCTCCATCTCTCTCGGTGGGGGGGTCCCCCTCTCAATCTCTCTCGCTGGGGGAGTCCCCCCTCTCCATCTCTCTCGGTGGGGGGTCCCCCCTCTCCATCTCTCTCGGTGGTGGGGGGTCGCCCTCTCCTTCTCTCTCAGCGGGGGGGGGTCCACCCTCTCCATCTCTCTCGGTGGAGGGGGAGTTCTCCCCTCTCCATCTCTCTCGGTGGGGGCAGGGCTCCCCTCTCTCCATCTCACTCGGTGGGGGCAAAGTTCCCCCCTCTCCATCTCTCTCGGTGGAGGGGGGACCCCCTCTCCATCTCTCTCGGCGGGGGGGGGGTCGGTCAACCCTCTCCATCTCTCTCGGTGGAGGGGGAGTTCCCCCCTCTCCATCTCTCTCCGTGGGTGTGGGGGTTCCCGCCTCTCCATCACTCTCGGTGGGGGGTTCCCCCCTCTCCATCTCTCTCGGTGGGGGGTCCCCCTCTCCATCTCTCTCGGTGGTGGGGGGGGGTCGCCCTCTCCTTCTCTCTCAGCGGGGGGGGGGTCCACCCTCTCCATCTCTCTCGGTGGAGGGGGAGTTCTCCCCTCTCCATCTCTCTCGGTGGGGGAGGGGGTTCCCCTTCTCCATCTCTCTCGGTGGGGGGAGGCTGTTCTCCCCTCTCCATCTCTCTCGGTCTCTTTGTCTCTCCGTCTCTCTCTGGGACTCTGCCAAAACAAATTCCACAACCAGCAGTCGGCCATTAGTATGTCAGTTCACAATGGCCATTGTATGTCAGTTCACGGTGGCCATTTTATGTCGGTTCAGGGGAGCCATTTTATGTCAGTTCACAATAGCCATTTTATGTCAGTTAACAATGGACAGTTCATGTCAGGTCGCAATGGCTATTTTGTGTCAGTTCACAATGGACAGTTAATGTCAGTTCACGGGGGCCATTTTGTGTCAGGTCGCAATGGCCATTGTATGTCAGTTCAGAATGGCCATTTTATGTCAGTTCACGGTAGCCATTGTATGTCAGTTCACATTGGCCATTTATGTCAGTTCACAATGGCCATTTTATGTCAGTTCACATTGGCCATTTTATGTCAGTTCACGGGGGCCATTTTATTTCAGTTCACGGTGGCCATTGTATGTCAGTTTACATTGGCCATTTTATGTCAGTTCACAGTGGCCATTTTATGTCAGTTCACAATGGCCATTTTATGTCATTTCACAATGCCCATTTTATGTCAGTTCACAATGGCCATTTTATGTCAGTTCACGGTGGCCATTGTATGTCAGTTCACAATGGCCATTTTATGTCAATTTGCAATGGACATTTTTTGTCAGTTCACAATGGCCATGTTATTTCAGTTTGCAATGGCCATTTTATCTCAGTTGCGGTGGCCAGTTCATGTCGGTTCACGGGGGCCATTTTATGTCAGTTCACGGTGGCCATTTTATGTCAGTTCATGGGAACCATTTTATGTCAGTTCATGGCGGCCATTGTATGTCAGTTCACAATGGCCATTGTATGTCAGTTCATAATGGCCATTTTATGTCAGTTTGCAATGGCCATTTTTTCTCAGTTGACGGTGGCCATTTTGTGTCAGTTCACGGTGGCCATTGTATGTCAGTTTACAATAGCCATTGCATGTCAGTTCACAATGGCCATTTTGTGTCAGTTTGCAATGGCCATTTTATCTCAGTTGCGGTGGCCAGTTCATGTCGGTTCACGGGGACCATTTTATGTCAGTTCACGGTGGCCATTTTATATCAGTTCACGGGGGCCATTTATGTCAGTTCATGGTGGCTATTGTATGTCAGTTCACAATGGCCATTTTATGTCAGTTCACGGTGGCCATTTTATCTCAGTTCACAGTGGCCATTTTATGTCAGTTCACGGGGGCCATTTTATTCAGTCGATGGGTGCCATTTTATGTCAGTACACGGTGGCCATTTTATGTCAGTTCACGGTGGTCATTTTATGTCGGTTGACGGGGGCCTTTTTATGTCTGCTCCCAATGGCCATTTTATGTCAGTTCACGGTGGCCATTGTATGTCAGTTCACGGCAGCCATTTTATGTCAGTTCACGGTGTCCACTGTATGTCAGTTCACAATGGCCATTTTCTGTCAGTTCACAATGACCATTTTATGTCAGTTCACGGTGGCCATTGTATGTCAGTTCACAATGGCCATTTTATGTCAATTTGCAATGGCCATTTTATGTCAGTTCACGGTGGCCATTGTATGTCCGTTCACAATGGCCGTTTTATATCAGTTTGCAATGGCCATTTTATGTCAGTTCACGGTGGCCATTGTATGTCCGTTCACAATGGTTTTTTTATGTCAGTTTGCAATGGCCATTTTATCTCAGTTGTGGTGGCCAGTTCATGTCAGTTCACGGGGGCCATTTTATGTCAGTTCACGGTGGCCAGTTCATGTCAGTTCACGGGGGCCATTTTATGTCAGTTCACGGTGGCCATTTTATGTCAGTTCACGGGGACCATTTTATGTCAGTTCATGGTGGCTATTGTATGTCAGTTCACAATGGCCATTTTATTTCAGTTCACGGTGGCCATTTTATCTCAGTTCAAAGTGGCCATTTTATGTCAGTTCACGGGGGCCTTTTTATGTCAGGTCGCAATGGCCTTTTTATGTCAGTTCACAATGGCCATTTTATGTCAGTTCATGGTAGCCATTGTATGTCAGTTCACAATGGCCATTGTATGTCAGTTCACAATGGCCATTTTATGTCAGTTTGACATGACCATTTTTCTTCAGTTGACGGTTGCCATTTTATGTCAGTTCACAGTTGCCATTTTATGTCAGTTCACGGGGTCCATTTTAAGACAGTTCAAAATGGCCATTTTATGTCAGTTCACAATGGCCATTTTATGTCAGTTCACGGTGGCCATTGTGAGTCGGTTCACAATGGCCATTTTATGTCAGTCACAATGGCCATTTTATCTCAGTTGCGGTGGCCAGTTCATGTCGGTTCACGGAGGCCATTTTATGTCAGTTCACGGTGGCCATTTTATGTCAGTTCAAGGAGGCCATTTTATTCAGTCAATGGGGGCCATTTTATGTCAGTTTACGGTGGCCATTTTATGTCAGTTCACGGTGGTCATTTTATGTCGGTTCATGGCGGCAATCTTATGTCAGGTCACGGTGGCTATTCTATGTTAGCTCATGGCGGCCATTTTATGTCAGTTCACGGGGCCATTTTATGTCAGTTCACGATGGACGTTTTATATCAGTTCATGGGGGCCTTTTTAGGCCCGGTCGCAATGGCCATTTTATGTCAGTTCACGGGGGCCATTGTATATCAGTTCACAATGGCCATTTTATGTCAGTTTGCAATGGCCATTTTATCTCAGTTGCGGTGGCCAGTATATGTCGGTTCACGGGGGCCATTTTATGTCAGTTCACGGTGGCCATTTTATGTCAGTTCACGGGGGCCATTTTATGCCAGTCCATGGTGGCCATTTATATGTCAGTTCACAATGGCCATTGTATGTCAGTTCACAATCGCTATTTTGTGTCAGTTCACGGTGGCCATTGTATGTCAGTTTACAATGGCCATTTTATGTCAGTTTGCAATGGCCATTTTATCTCAGTTGCGGTGGCCAGTACATGTCGGTTCACGGGGGCCATTTTATGTCAGTTCACGGTGGCCATTTTATGTCAGTTCACGGGCGCCATTTTATGTCAGTTCATGGTGGCCATTGTATGTCAGTTCACAATGGCCATTGCATGTCAGTTCACAATGGCCATTGTATGTCAGTTTACAATGGCCATTGCATGTCAGTTCACAATGGCCATTTTATGTCAGTATGCAATGGCCATTTTATCTCAGTTGCAGTGGCCAGTTCATGTCGGTTCACGGGGGCCATTTTATGTCAGTTCACGGTGGCCATTTTATGTCAGTTCACGGGGGCCATTTTATGTCAGTTCATGGTGCCCATTTTATGTCAGTTCACGGTGGCCATTTTATCTCAGTTCACAGTGGCCATTTTTGTCAGTTCACGGGGGCCATTTTATTCAGTCGATGGGGGCCATTTAATGTCAGTACACGGTGGCCATTTTATGTCGGTTCACGGTGGTCATTTTATGTCGTTTGACGGGAGCCATTTTATGTCAGCTCGCAATGGCCATTTTATGTCAGTTCACGGTGGCCATTGTATGTCAGTTCATGGCGGCCATTTTATGTCAGTTCACGGGGCCGTTTCATGTCAGTTCACGATGGACATTTTATATCAGTTCACGTGGGCCATTGTATATCAGTTCACGGCAGCCATTTTATGTCAGTTCACAGTGGCCACTGTATGTCAGTTCACAATGGCCATTTTATGTCAGGTCGCAATGGCCATTTTATCTCAGTTCACGGTGGCCATAGTATGTCAGTTCACAATGGCCATTTTATGTCAGTTTGCAATGGCCATTTTATCTCAGTTGCGGTGGCCAGTTCATGTCGGTTCACGGGGGACATTTTATGTCAGTTCACGGTAGCCATTTTATGTCAGTTCACGGGGGCCATTTTATGTCAGTTCACGGGGGCCATTTTATGTCAGTTCACGGGTGCCTTTTTATGTCAGGTCGCAATGGCCATTTTATGTCAGTTCACGGCGGCCATTGTATATCAGTTCACAGTGGCCATTTTATTTCAGTTCACAGTGGCCATTTTATGTCAGTTCACAATGGCCATTTTATGTCAGTACAAGGGGGCCATTGTATGTCAGTTCAGAATGGACAGTTTATATCAGTTCACGGGGGCCTTTTTATGTCAGATCGCAATGGCCATTTTATGTCAGTTCACAATGGCCATTTTATGTCTGCTCACATTGGCCATTTTATGTCAGTTCAAGGGGGCCATTGTATGTCAGTTCACAATGGACAGTTTATGTCAGTTCACGGGGGCCATTTTATGTCAGTTCACGGGTGCCTTTTTATGTCAGGTCGCAATGGCCATTTTATGTCAGTTCACAATGGACAGTTTATGTCAGTTCACGGGGGCCATTTTATGTCAGTTCACGGGTGCCTTTTTATGTCAGGTCGCAATGGCCATTTTATGTCAGTTCACGGCGGCCATTGTGTATCAGTTCACAGTGGCCATTTTATTTCAGTTCTCAGTGGCCATTTTATGTCAGTTCACAATGGCCATTTTATGTCAGTTCATGGGGGCCATTGTATGTCAGTTCAGAATGGACAGTTTATATCAGTTCACGGGGGCCTTTTTATGTCAGGTCGCAATGGCCATTTTATGTCAGTTCACAATGGCCATTTTATGTCTGCTCACAATGGCCATTTTATGTCAGTTCAAGGGGGTCATTGTATGTCAGTTCACAATGGACAGTTTATGTCAGTTCACGGGGGCTGTTTTATGTCAGGTCGCAATTGCCATTTTATGTCAGTTCACGGGGGCCATTGTTTGTCAGTTCACAATGGCCATTGTATGTCAGTTCACAATGGCCATTTTTTGTCAGTTCACAGTGACCATTTTATGCCAGTTCACGGCAGCCATTGTATATCAGTTCACAGTGGCCATTTCATGTCAGTTCACAATGGCCGTTTTATGTCAGTTCACGGTGGCCATTGTATATCTGTTCACAATGCCATTTTATGTCAGTTCACGGGGTCCATTTTATGTCAGTACACGGTGGCCATTTTATGTCTGTTCACAATGGTCATTTTAAGTCAGTTCACGGTGGCCATTGTATGTCAGTTCACAGTGGACATTTTATGTCAGTTCACGGTGGCCATTGTATGTCAGTTCACGGTGGTCATTTTATGTCTGTTCACAATGGCCATTTTATGTCAGTTCATGGTGGCCATTGTATGTCAGTTCACAATGGCCATTGTATGTCAGTTCACAGTGGACATTTTATGTCAGTTCATGGTGGCCATTGCATGTCAGTTCACAATGGCCATTGTATGTCAGTTCGCAATGGCCATTTTATGTCAGTTCACAATGACCATTTTATGTCAGTTCATGGTGGCCATTGTATGTCAGTTCACAATGGCCACTGTATGTCAGTTCACAATGGCCATTGTATGTCAGTTCACAATGGCCATGTTATGTCAGTTAGCAATGGCCATTTTATCTCAGTTGCGGTGGCCAGTTCATGTCGGTTCACGGGGGCCATTTTATGTCAGTTCACGGAGGCCATTTTATGTCAGTTCACGGGGGCCATTTTATGTCAGTTCATGGTGGCCATTTTATCTCAGTTCACGGTAGCCATTTTATGTCAGTTCACGGAGGCCATTTTATTCAGTCGAAGGGGCCATTTTATGTCAGTACACGGTGGCCATTTTATGTCAGTTCATGGTGGTCATTTTATGTCGGTTGAAGGGGGCCGTTTTATGTCAGCTCGCAATGGCCATTTTATGTCAGTTCACGGTGGCCATTGTATGTCCGTTCACGGGGGCCGTTTTATGTCAGCTCGCAATTGCCATTTTATGTCAGTTCACGGTGGCCATTTTATGTCAGTTCACGTGGGCCATTTTATTCAGTCGAAGGGGCCATTTAATGTCAGTTCATGGCAGCCATTTTATGTCAGTTCACGGTGGTCATTTTATATTGGTTGAAGGGGGTCATTTTATGTCCGCTCGCAATGGCCATTTTATGTCAGTTCACGGTGGCCATGTTATGTCCGTTCACGTTGGCCATTTTATGTCAGTTCACGGCAGCCATTTTATGTCAGTTCACGGTGCCATTTTATGTCAGTTCACAATGGACAGTTTATGTCAGTTCAGAGCCATCCCACAGCCAGCACTGCCTGTGCTCCACCGACACAGCCATCACTGTCAGTGCTCCCCCCACACAGCCAGCACTGTCAGTGCTCCCCCCACACAGCCAGCACTGTCAGTGCTCCCCCCACACAGCGAGCACTGTCAGTGCTCCACCGACACAGCCATCACTGTCAGTGCTCCCCCCCACACAGCCAGCACTGTCTGTGCACCCAACACACAGCCAGCACTGTCAGTGCTCCCCCACACAGCCAGCACTGTCAGTGATCCCAACACACAGCCAGCACTGTCAGTGCTTCCCCACACAGCCAGAACTGTCAGTGCTCCCCCACACAGCCAGCACTGTCAGTGCTCCCCCTACACAGCCAGCACTGTCAGTGCCTCGTCACAACAGCCAGCACTGTCAGTGCTCCCACCACACAGCCAGCACTGTCAGTGATCCCCCCACACAGCGAGCACTGTCAGTGCTCCACCGACACAGCCATCACTGTCAGTGCTCCCCCCACACAGCCAGCACTGTCAGTGCTCCCCCACACAGCCAGCACTGTCAGTGCCTCGGCACAACAGCCAGCAATGTCAGTGCTCCCACCACACAGCCAGCACTGTCAGTGCTCCCCCACACACAGCCAGCACTGTCAGTGCTCCCCCCACACAGCCAGCACTGTCAGTGCTCCCCCCCACACAGCCAGCACTGTCAGTGCTCCCCCGCACACAGCCAGCACTGTCAGTGCTCCCCCACACAGCCAGCACTGTCAGTGCTCCCCACACAGCCAGCACTGTCAGTGCTCCCCCCACACAGCCAGCACTGTCAGTGCTCCCCCACACAGCCAGCACTGCCAGTGCTCCCACCACACAGCCAGCACTGTCAGTGCTCCCACCACACAGCCAGCACTGTCAGTGCTCCCACCACACAGCCAGCACTGTCAGTGCTCCCACCACACAGCCAGCACTGTCAGTGCTCCCACCAAACAGCGAGCACTGTCAGTGCTCCCACCACACAGCCAGCACTGACAGGGCTTCCCCCACACAGCCTGCACTGTCAGTGCTCCCCCAAACAGCCAGCACTGTCAGTGCTCCCCCACACAGCCAGCACTGTCAGTGCTCCCACCACACAGCGAGCACTGTCAGTGCTCCCACCACACAGCCAGCACTGACAGGGCTTCCCCCACACAGCCAGCACTGTCAGTGCTTCCCCACACATAGCCAGCACTGTCAGTGCTCCCCCACACTTCCAGCACTGTCAGTGCTCCCACCACATAGCCAGCACTGTCAGTGCTCCCCCACACAGCCATCACTGTCAGTGTTCCCCCACACAGCCAGCACTGTCAGTGCTCCCACCACATAGCCAGCACTGTCAGTACTCCCCCACTCAGCCAGCACTGTCAGTGCTCCCCCACATAGCCAGCACTGTCAGTGCTCCCCCACATAGCCAGCACTGTCAGTGCTCCCCCACACAGCCAGCAATGCCAGTGATCCCACCACACAGCCAGCACAGTCAGTGCTCCCCCACACAGCCAGCACTGTCAGTGCTCCCCACACAGCCAGCACTAACAGTGCTCCCACCACACAGCCAGCACTGTCAGTGCTCCCACCACACAGCCAGCACTGTCAGTGCTCGCCCACAGCCAGCACTGTCAGTGCTCCCCACACAGCCAGCACTGTCAGTTCTCTCACCACACAGCCAGCACTGTCAGTTCTCCCACCACACAGACAGCACTGTCAGTGCTCCCCCCACACAGCCAGCACTGTCAGTGCTCCCACCACACAGCCAGCACTGTCAGTGCTCCCCCACACAGCCAGCACAGTCAGTGCTCCCACCACACAGCCAGCACTGTCAGTGCTCCCTCCACACAGCCAGCACTGTCTGTGCTCCCCCCACACAGCCAGCACTGTCAGTGTTCCCCCCACACAGCCAGCACTGTCAGTGCTCCCCCCACAGCCAGCACTGTCAGTTCTCCCCCACACAGCCAGCACTGACAGTGCTCTCACCACACAGCCAGCACTGTCAGTGCTCCCCACACAGCCAGCACCGTCAGTGCTCCCCCACACAGCCAGCACTGTCAGTGCTCCCCCACACAGCCAGCACTGTCAGAGCTCCCCCACACAGCCAGCACTGTCAGCGCTCCCACCACACAGCCAGCACTGTCAGTGCTCCCACCACACAGCCAGCACTGTCAGTGCTCCCCCACACAGCCAGCACTGTCAGTGCTCCCCCCACACAGCCAGCACTGCCAGTGCTCCCCACACAGCCAGAACTGTCAGTGATCCCCCCACACAGCCAGCACTGTCAGTGCTCCCCCTACACAGCCAGCACTGTCAGTGCCTCGTCACAACAGCCAGCACTGTCAGTGCTCCCACCACACAGCCAGCACTGTCAGTGATCCCCCCACACAGCGAGCACTGTCAGTGCTCCACCGACACAGCCATCACTGTCAGTGCTCCCCCCACACAGCCAGCACTGTCAGTGCTCCCCCACACAGCCAGCACTGTCAGTGCCTCGTCACAACAGCCAGCAATGTCAGTGCTCCCACCACACAGCCAGCACTGTCAGTGCTCCCCCACACACAGCCAGCACTGTCAGTGCTCCCCCCACACAGCCAGCACTGTCAGTGCTCCCCCTCCACACAGCCAGCACTGTCAGTGCTCCCCCGCACACAGCCAGCACTGTCAGTGCTCCCCCACACAGCCAGCACTGTCAGTGCTCCCCACACAGCCAGCACTGTCAGTGCTCCCCCCACACAGCCAGCACTGTCAGTGCTCCCCCACACAGCCAGCACTGCCAGTGCTCCCACCACACAGCCAGCACTGTCAGTGCTCCCACCACACAGCCAGCACTGTCAGTGCTCCCACCACACAGCCAGCACTGTCAGTGCTCCCACCACACAGCCAGCACTGTCAGTGCTCCCACCAAACAGCGAGCACTGTCAGTGCTCCCACCACACAGCCAGCACTGACAGGGCTTCCCCCACACATCCTGCACTGTCAGTGCTCCCCCAAACAGCCAGCACTGTCAGTGCTCCCCCACACAGCCAGCACTGTCAGTGCTCCCACCACACAGCGAGCACTGTCAGTGCTCCCACCACACAGCCAGCACTGACAGGGCTTCCCCCACACAGCCAGCACTGTCAGTGCTTCCCCACACATAGCCAGCACTGTCAGTGCTCCCCCACACTTCCAGCACTGTCAGTGCTCCCACCACATAGCCAGCACTGTCAGTGCTCCCCCACACAGCCATCACTGTCAGTGTTCCCCCACACAGCCAGCACTGTCAGTGCTCCCACCACATAGCCAGCACTGTCAGTACTCCCCCACACAGCCAGCACTGTCAGTGCTCCCCCACATAGCCAGCACTGTCAGTGCTCCCCCACATAGCCAGCACTGTCAGTGCTCCCCCACACAGCCAGCAATGCCAGTGATCCCACCACACAGCCAGCACAGTCAGTGCTCCCCCACACAGCCAGCACTGTCAGTGCTCCCCACACAGCCAGCACTAACAGTGCTCCCACCACACAGCCAGCACTGTCAGTGCTCCCACCACACAGCCAGCACTGTCAGTGCTCGCCCACAGCCAGCACTGTCAGTGCTCCCCACACAGCCAGCACTGTCAGTTCTCTCACCACACAGCCAGCACTGTCAGTTCTCCCACCACACAGACAGCACTGTCAGTGCTCCCCCCACACAGCCAGCACTGTCAGTGCTCCCACCACACAGCCAGCACTGTCAGTGCTCCCCCACACAGCCAGCACTGTCAGTGCTCCCACCACACAGCCAGCACTGTCAGTGCTCCCTCCACACAGCCAGCACTGTCAGTGCTCCCCCCACACAGCCAGCACTGTCAGTGTTCCCCCCACACAGCCAGCACTGTCAGTGCTCCCCCCACAGCCAGCACTGTCAGTTCTCCCCCACACAGCCAGCCCTGACAGTGCTCTCACCACACAGCCAGCACTGTCAGTGCTCCCCACACAGCCAGCACCGTCAGTGCTCCCCCACACAGCCAGCACTGTCAGTGCTCCCCCACACAGCCAGCACTGTCAGAGCTCCCCCACACAGCCAGCACTGTCAGCGCTCCCACCACACAGCCAGCACTGTCAGTGCTCCCACCACACAGCCAGCACTGTCAGTGCTCCCCACACAGCCAGCACTGTCAGTGCTCCCCCCACACAGCCAGCACTGCCAGTGCTCCCCACACAGCCAGCACTGTCAGTGCTCCCCCCACACAGCCAGCACTGTCAGTGCTCCCACCACACAGCCAGCACTGTCAGTGCTCTCCCACACAGCCAGCACTGTCAGTGCTCCCACCCCACAGCCAGCACTGTCAGTGCTCACCCCACACAGCCAGCACTGTGAGTGCTCCCCACACAGCCAGCACTGTCAGTGCTACCCGCACACAACCAGCACTGTCAGTGCTCCCCCACAGCCAGCACTGTCAGTGCTCCCCACACACAGCCAGCACTGTCAGTGCTCCCACCACACAGCCAGTACTGTCAGTGCTCACCCAACACAGCCAGCACTGTCAGTGCTCCCAACACACAGCCAGCACTGTCAGTGCTCCCCCACACAGCCAGCACTGTCAGTGCTCCCCCACACAGCCAGCACTGTCAGTGCTCCCCCACACAGCCAGCACTGTCTTTCCCCCCACCACACAGCCAGCACTGTCAGTGCTCCCCCACACAGCCAGCACTGTCAGTGCTCCCACCACACAGCCAGCACTGTCAGTGCTCCCCCACAGAGCCAGCACTGTCGTTGGTCCCCCCACACAGCCAGCACTGTCAGTGCTCCCCCACACAGCCAGCACTGTCAGTGCTCCCCCACACAGCCAGCACTGTCAGTGTTCCCCCCACACAGCCAGCAATGCCAGTGCTCCCACCACACCGCCAGCACAGTCAGTGCTTCCCCCCCCCCCCCACAGCCAGCAATGTCAGTGCTCCCCCACACAGCCAGCACTGTCAGTGCTCCACCACACAGCCAGCACTGTCAGTGCTCCCCACACAGCCAGCACTGTCAGTGCTCCCGCCACACAGCCAGCACTGTCAGTGCTCCCACCACACAGCCAGCACTGTCAGTGCTCCCACCACACGGCCAGCACTGTCAGTGCTCCCTCCACACAGCCAGCACTGTCAGTGCTCCCCCCACACAGCCAGCACTGTCAGTGTTCCCCCCACACAGCCAGCACTGTCAGTGCTCCCCCGCACAGCCAGCACTGTCAGTGCTCCCACCACACAGCCAGCACTGTCAGAGCTCCCCCACACAGCCAGCACTGTCAGTGGTCCCCCCACACAGCCAGCACTGTCAGTGCTCCCCACACAGCCAGCACTGTCACTGCTCCCCCACACATCCAGCACTGTCAGTGCTCCCACCACACAGCCAGCACTGTCAGTGTTCCCCCCACACAGCCAGCAATGCCAGTGCTCCCACCACACCGCCAGCACAGTCAGTGCTCCCCCCACAGCCAGCAATGACAGTGCTCCCCCCACACAGCCAGCACTGTCAGTGCTCCACCACACAGCCAGCACTGTCAGTGCTCCCCACACAGCCAGCACTGGCAGTGCTCCCCCCACACAGCCAGCACTGTCAGTGCTCCCACCACACAGCCAGCACTGTCAGTGCTCCCACCACACAGCCAGCACTGTCAGTGCTCCCTCCACACAGCCAGCACTGTCAGTGCTCCCCCCACACAGCCAGCACTGTCAGTGCTCCCACCACACAGCCAGCACTGTCAGTGCTCTCCCACACAGCCAGCACTGTCAGTGCTCCCACCCCACAGCCAACACTGTCAGTGCTCACCCCACACAGCCAGCACTGTGAGTGCTCCCCACACAGCCAGCACTGTCAGTGCTCCCCGCACACAGCCAGCACTGTCAGTGCTCCCCCCACAGCCAGCACTGTCAGTGCTCCCCCCACACAGCCAGCACTGTCAGTGCTCCCACCACACAGCCAGTACTGTCAGTGCTCACCCCACACAGCCAGCACTGTCAGTGCTCCCAACACACAGCCAGCACTGTCAGTGCTCCCCCCACACAGCCAGCACTGTCAGTGCTCCCCACACAGCCAGCACTGTCAGTGCTCCCCCCACACAGCCAGCACTGTCAGTCCTCCCACCACACAGCCAGCACTGTCAGTGCTCCCCCACACAGCCAGCACTGTCAGTGCTCCGCCCACACAACCAGCACTGTGAGTGCTCCCCCGCACAGCCAGCACTGTCAGCGCTCCCACCACACAGCCAGCACTGTCAGTGCTCCCCCACACAGCCAGCACTGTCAGTGGTCCCCACACAGCCAGCACTGTCAGTGCCCCCCCATACAGCCAGCACTGTCAGTGCTCCACCACACATCCAGCACAGTCAGTGCTCCCACCACACAGCCAGCACTGTCAGTGTTCCCCCCACACAGCCAGCAATGCCAGTGCTCCCACCACACCGCCAGCACAGTCAGTGCTCCCCCCCACAGCCAGCAATGTCAGTGCTCCCCCACACAGCCAGCACTGTCAGTGCTCCACCACACAGCCAGCACTGTCAGTGCTCCCCCCACACAGCCAGCACTGTCAGTGCTCCCACCACACAGCCAGCACTGTCAGTGCTCCCACCACACAGCCAGCACTGTCAGTGCTCCCTCCACACAGCCAGCACTGTCAGTGCTCCCCCCACACAGCCAGCACTGTCAGTGTTCCCCCCACACAGCCAGCACTGTCAGTGCTCCCCACACAGCCAGCACTGTCAGTGCTCCCCACACAGCCAGCACTGTCAGTGCTCCCCCACACAGCCAGCACTGTCAGAGCTCCCCCACACAGCCAGCACTGTCAGTCCTCCCACCACACAGCCAGCACTGTCAGTGCTCCCCCACACAGCCAGCACTATCAGTGCTCCCCCCACACAACCAGCACTGTGAGTGCTCCCCCACACAGCCAGCACTGTCAGTGCTCCCACCACACAGCCAGCACTGTCAGTGCTCCCCCACACAGTCAGCACTGTCAGTGGTCCCCCCACACAGCCAGCACTGTCAGTGCTCCCCCACACAGCCAGCACTGTCAGTTCTCCCCCACACATCCAGCACTGTCAGTGCTCCCACCACACAGCCAGCACTGTCAGTGTTCCCCCCACACAGCCAGCAATGCCAGTGCTCCCACCACACCGCCAGCACAGTCAGTGCTCCCCCCACAGCCAGCAATGTCAGTGCTCCCCCACACAGCCAGCACTGTCAGTGCTCCACCACACAGCCAGCACTGTCAGTGCTCCCCACACAGCCAGCACTGTCAGTGCTCCCCCCACACAGCCAGCACTGTCAGTGCTCCCACCACACAGCCAGCACTGTCAGTGCTCCCACCACACAGCCAGCACTGTCAGTGCTCCCCCCACACAGCCAGCACTGCCAGTGCTCCCCCCACACAGCCAGCACTGTCAGTGTTCCCCCCACACAGCCAGCACTGTCAGTGCTCCCACACAGCCAGCACTGTCAGTGCTCCCCCACACAGCCAGCACTGTCAGAGCTCCCCCACACAGCCAGCACTGTCAGTGCTCCCACCACACAGCCAGCACTGTCAGTGCTCCCCCACACAGCCAGCACTGTCAGTGCCCCCCCCACACAGCCAGCACTGTCAGTGCTCCCCCACACATCCAGCACTGTCAGTGCTCCCACCACACAGCCAGCACTGTCAGTGTTCCCCCCACACAGCCAGCAATGCCAGTGCTCCCACCACACCGCCAGCACAGTCAGTGCTCCCCCCCACAGCCAGCAATGTCAGTGCTCCCCCACACAGCCAGCACTGTCAGTGCTCCACCACACAGCCAGCACTGTCAGTGCTCCCCACACAGCCAGCACTGTCAGTGCTCCCCCACACAGCCAGCACTGTCAGTGCTCCCACCACACAGCCAGCACTGTCAGTGCTCCCACCACACAGCCAGCACTGTCAGTGCTCCCTCCACAAAGCCAGCACTGTCAGTGCCCCCCCACACAGCCAGCACTGTCAGTGTTCCCCCCACACAGCCAGCACTGTCAGTGCTCCCCACACAGCCAGCACTGTCAGTGCTCCCCACACAGCCAGCACTGACAGTGCTCCCCACAAAGCCAGCACTGTCAGAGCTCCCCCACACAGCCAGCACTGTCAGTGTTCCCCCCACACAGCCAGCAATGCCAGTGCTCCCACCACACCGCCAGCACAGTCAGTGCTCCCCCCCACAGCCAGCAATGTCAGTGCTCCCCCACACAGCCAGCACTGTCAGTGCTCCACCACACAGCCAGCACTGTCAGTGCTCCCCCCACACAGCCAGCACTGTCAGTGCTCCCACCACACAGCCAGCACTGTCAGTGCTCCCACCACACAGCCAGCACTGTCAGTGCTCCCTCCACACAGCCAGCACTGTCAGTGCTCCCCCCACACAGCCAGCACTGTCAGTGTTCCCCCCACACAGCCAGCACTGTCAGTGCTCCCCACACAGCCAGCACTGTCAGTGCTCCCCACACAGCCAGCACTGTCAGTGCTCCCCCACACAGCCAGCACTGTCAGAGCTCCCCCACACAGCCAGCACTGTCAGTCCTCCCACCACACAGCCAGCACTGTCAGTGCTCCCCCACACAGCCAGCACTATCAGTGCTCCCCCCACACAACCAGCACTGTGAGTGCTCCCCCACACAGCCAGCACTGTCAGTGCTCCCACCACACAGCCAGCACTGTCAGTGCTCCCCCACACAGTCAGCACTGTCAGTGGTCCCCCCACACAGCCAGCACTGTCAGTGCTCCCCCACACAGCCAGCACTGTCAGTTCTCCCCCACACATCCAGCACTGTCAGTGCTCCCACCACACAGCCAGCACTGTCAGTGTTCCCCCCACACAGCCAGCAATGCCAGTGCTCCCACCACACCGCCAGCACAGTCAGTGCTCCCCCCACAGCCAGCAATGTCAGTGCTCCCCCACACAGCCAGCACTGTCAGTGCTCCACCACACAGCCAGCACTGTCAGTGCTCCCCACACAGCCAGCACTGTCAGTGCTCCCCCCACACAGCCAGCACTGTCAGTGCTCCCACCACACAGCCAGCACTGTCAGTGCTCCCACCACACAGCCAGCACTGTCAGTGCTCCCCCCACACAGCCAGCACTGCCAGTGCTCCCCCCACACAGCCAGCACTGTCAGTGTTCCCCCCACACAGCCAGCACTGTCAGTGCTCCCACACAGCCAGCACTGTCAGTGCTCCCCCACACAGCCAGCACTGTCAGAGCTCCCCCACACAGCCAGCACTGTCAGTGCTCCCACCACACAGCCAGCACTGTCAGTGCTCCCCCACACAGCCAGCACTGTCAGTGCCCCCCCCACACAGCCAGCACTGTCAGTGCTCCCCCACACATCCAGCACTGTCAGTGCTCCCACCACACAGCCAGCACTGTCAGTGTTCCCCCCACACAGCCAGCAATGCCAGTGCTCCCACCACACCGCCAGCACAGTCAGTGCTCCCCCCCACAGCCAGCAATGTCAGTGCTCCCCCACACAGCCAGCACTGTCAGTGCTCCACCACACAGCCAGCACTGTCAGTGCTCCCCACACAGCCAGCACTGTCAGTGCTCCCCCACACAGCCAGCACTGTCAGTGCTCCCACCACACAGCCAGCACTGTCAGTGCTCCCACCACACAGCCAGCACTGTCAGTGCTCCCTCCACAAAGCCAGCACTGTCAGTGCCCCCCCACACAGCCAGCACTGTCAGTGTTCCCCCCACACAGCCAGCACTGTCAGTGCTCCCCACACAGCCAGCACTGTCAGTGCTCCCCACACAGCCAGCACTGACAGTGCTCCCCACAAAGCCAGCACTGTCAGAGCTCCCCCACACAGCCAGCACTGTCAGTCCTCCCACCACACAGCCAGCACTGTCAGTGCTCCCCCACACAGCCAGCACTATCAGTGCTCCCCCCACACAACCAGCACTGTGAGTGCTCCCCCGCACAGCCAGCACTGTCAGTGCTCCCACCACACAGCCAGCACTGTCAGTGCTCCCCCACACAGCCAGCACTGTCAGTGGTCCCCCCACACAGCCAGCACTGTCAGTGCTCCCCCACACAGCCAGCACTGTCAGTGCTCCCCCACACATCCAGCACTGTCAGTGCTCCCACCACACAGCCAGCACTGTCAGTGTTCCCCCCACACAGCCAGCAATGCCAGTGCTCCCACCACACCGCCAGCACAGTCAGTGCTCCCCCCCCCCACAGCCAGCAATGTCAGTGCTCCCCCACACAGCCAGCACTGTCAGTACTCCACCACACAGCCAGCACTGTCAGTGCTCCCCACACAGCCAGCACTGTCAGTGCTCCAACCACACAGCCAGCACTGTCAGTGCTCCCACCACACAGCCAGCACTGTCAGTGCTCCCACCACACATCCAGCACTGTCAGTGCTCCCCCCACACAGCCAGCACTGTCAGTGCTCCCACCACACATCCAGCACTGTCAGTGCTCCCACCACACAGCCAGCACTGTCAGTGTTCCCCCCACACAGCCAGCAATGCCAGTGCTCCCACCACACCGCCAGCACAGTCAGTGCTCCCCCCACAGCCAGCAATGACAGTGCTCCCCCCACACAGCCAGCACTGTCAGTGCTCCACCACACAGCCAGCACTGTCAGTGCTCCCCACACAGCCAGCACTGGCAGTGCTCCCCCACACAGCCAGCACTGTCAGTGCTCCCACCACACAGCCAGCACTGTCAGTGCTCCCACCACACAGCCAGCACTGTCAGTGCTCCCTCCACACAGCCAGCACTGTCAGTGCTCCCCCCACACAGCCAGCACTGTCAGTGCTCCCACCACACAGCCAGCACTGTCAGTGCTCTCCCACACAGCCAGCACTGTCAGTGCTCCCACCCCACAGCCAGCACTGTCAGTGCTCACCCCACACAGCCAGCACTGTGAGTGCTCCCCTCACAGCCAGCACTGTCAGTGCTCCCCGCACACAGCCAGCACTGTCAGTGCTCCCCCCACAGCCAGCACTGTCAGTGCTCCCCCCACACAGCCAGCACTGTCTGTGCTCCCACCACACAGCCAGTACTGTCAGTGCTCACCCCACACAGCCAGCACTGTCAGTGCTCCCAACACACAGCCAGCACTGTCAGTGCTCCCCCCACACAGCCAGCACTGTCAGTGCTCCCCCACACAGCCAGCACTGTCAGTGCTCCCCCCACACAGCCAGCACTGTCAGTCCTCCCACCACACAGCCAGCACTGTCAGTGCTCCCCCACACAGCCAGCACTGTCAGTGCTCCGCTCACACAACCAGCACTGTGAGTGCTCCCCCGCACAGCCAGCACTGTCAGTGCTCCCACCACACAGCCAGCACTGTCAGTGCTCCCCCACACAGCCAGCACTGTCAGTGGTCCCCACACAGCCAGCACTGTCAGTGCCCCCCCATACAGCCAGCACTGTCAGTGCTCCCCCACACATCCAGCACTGTCAGTGCTCCCACCACACAGCCAGCACTGTCAGTGTTCCCCCCACACAGCCAGCAATGCCAGTGCTCCCACCACACCGCCAGCACAGTCAGTGCTCCCCCCCACAGCCAGCAATGTCAGTGCTCCCCCACACAGCCAGCACTGTCAGTGCTCCCACCACACAGCCAGCACTGTCAGTGCTCCCACCACACAGCCAGCACTGTCAGTGCTCCCTCCAGACAGCCAGCACTGTCAGTGCTCCCCCCACACAGCCAGCACTGTCAGTGTTCCCCCCACACAGCCAGCACTGTCAGTGCTCCCCACACAGCCAGCACTGTCAGTGCTCCCCACACAGCCAGCACTGTCAGTGCTCCCCCACACAGCCAGCACTGTCAGAGCTCCCCCACACAGCCTGCACTGTCAGTCCTCCCACCACACAGCCAGCACTGTCAGTGCTCCCCCACACAGCCAGCACTATCAGTGCTCCCCCCACACAACCAGCACTGTGAGTGCTCCCCCACACAGCCAGCACTGTCAGTGCTCCCACCACACAGCCAGCACTGTCAGTGCTCCCCCACACAGCCAGCACTGTCAGTGGTCCCCCCACACAGCCAGCACTGTCAGTGCTCCCCCACACAGCCAGCACTGTCAGTGCTCCCCCACACATCCAGCACTGTCAGTGCTCCCACCACACAGCCAGCACTGTCAGTGTTCCCCCCACACAGCCAGCAATGCCAGTGCTCCCACCACACCGCCAGCACAGTCAGTGCTCCCCCCCACAGCCAGCAATGTCAGTGCTCCCCCACACAGCCAGCACTGTCAGTGCTCCACCACACAGCCAGCACTGTCAGTGCTCCCCACACAGCCAGCACTGTCAGTGCTCCCCCCACACAGCCAGCACTGTCAGTGCTCCCACCACACAGCCAGCACTGTCAGTGCTCCCACCACACAGCCAGCACTGTCAGTGCTCCCCCACACAGCCAGCAGTGTCAGTGCTCCCCCCACACAGCCAGCACTGTCAGTGTTCCCCCACACAGCCAGCACTGTCAGTGCTCCCACACAGCCAGCACTGTCAGTGCTCCCCCACACAGCCGGCACTGTCAGAGCTCCCCCACACAGCCAGCACTGTCAGTGCTCCCACCACACAGCCAGCACTGTCAGTGCTCCCCCACACAGCCAGCACTGTCAGTGCCCCCCCACACAGCCAGCACTGTCAGTGCTCCCCCACACATCCAGCACTGTCAGTGCTCCCACCACACAGCCAGCACTGTCAGTGTTCCCCCCACACAGCCAGCAATGCCAGTGCTCCCACCACACCGCCAGCACAGTCAGTGCTCCCCCCCACAGCCAGCAATGTCAGTGCTCCCCCACACAGCCAGCACTGTCAGTGCTCCACCACACAGCCAGCACTGTCAGTGCTCCCCACACAGCCAGCACTGTCAGTGCTCCCCCCACACAGCCAGCACTGTCAGTGCTCCCACCACACAGCCAGCACTGTCAGTGCTCCCACCACACAGCCAGCACTGTCAGTGCTCCCTCCACACAGCCAGCACTGTCAGTGCCCCCCCCACACAGCCAGCACTGTCAGTGTTCCCCCCACACAGCCAGCACTGTCAGTGCTCCCCACACAGCCAGCACTGTCAGTGCTCCCCACACAGCCAGCACTGTCAGTGCTCCCCCACAAAGCCAGCACTGTCAGAGCTCCCACCACACATCCAGCACTGTCAGTGCTCCCCCCACACAGCCAGCACTGTCAGTGCTCCCACCACACAGCCAGCACTGTCAGTGCTCCCACCACACAGCCAGCACTGTCAGTGCTCCCTCCACACAGCCAGCACTGTCAGTGCTCCCCCCACACAGCCAGCACTGTCAGTGTCCCCCCCACACAGCCAGCACTGTCAGTGCTCCCCACACAGCCAGCACTGTCAGTGCTCCCCACACAGCCAGCACTGTCAGAGCTCCCCACACAGCCAGCACTGTCAGTGCTCCCACCACACAGCCAGCACTGTCAGTGCTCCCCCACACAGCCAGCACTGTCAGTGCTCCCCCAAACAGCCAGCACTGTCAGTGGTCCTACCACACAGCCAGCACTGTCAGTGCTCCCCCACACAGCCAGCACTGTCAGTGCTCCCACCACACAGCCAGCACTGTCAGTGCTCCCACCACACAGCCAGAACTGTCAGTGCTCCCACCACACAGCCAGCATTGTCAGTGCTCCCCCACACAACCAGCATTGTCAGTGCTCCCACCACACAGCCAGCACTGTCAGTGCTCCCCACCACACAGCCAGCACTGTCAGTGTTCCCCACGCCCCAGACCCAGCTCCTGATTGGCTGAGAGGCTGTCAGTCAGCGCCTGGAGATACTGATAGGCTGTGAGACTGTCAGTCAGCGGTTGGAGCTCCTGATTGGCTGAGAGACTGCCAGTCGGCGGCTGGAGCTCCTGATTGGCTGAGAGACTGTCAGTCAGCGGTTGGAGCTCTTGATTGGCTGAGAGACTGCAAGTCGGCGGCTGGAGCTCCTGATTGGCTGAGAGACTGTCAGTCAGCGGCTGGAGCTCCTGATTGGCTGAGGGGCTTTCAGTCAATTTTATTTTCTCATTAATTTAATAATTGAAGCAACCGGATATTTCACCGCGATCTTGATCTGCTCCCTGAACCTGGACTGAGTCACCATATAAATAAATGTGCTCCCACCGCACAGCCAGCACTGTCAGTGCTCCCCACGCAGCCAGCACTGTCAGTGCTCCCCACACAGAGCCAGCACTGTCAGTGCTCCCACCACACAGCCAGCACTGTCAGTGCTCCCCCACACAGCCAGCACTGTCAGTGCTCCACCCACACAGCCAGCACTGTCAGTGCTCCCCCCCACATCCAGCACTGTCAGTGCTCACCCCACACAGCCAGCACTGTCAGTGCTCCCAACACACAGCCAGCACTGTCAGTGCTCCCCCACACAGCCAGCACTGCCAGTGCTCCCACCACACAGCCAGCACTGCCAGTGCTCCCATCACACAGCATGCACTGCCAGTGCTCCACCCACACAGCCAGCACTGTCAGTGCTCCGAACACACAGCCAGCACTGTCAGTTCTCCCAACACACAGCCAGCACTGTCAGTGCTCCCCCACACAGCCAGCACTGCCAGTGCTCCCACCACACAGCCAGCACTGCCAGTGCTCCCATCACACAGCATGCACTGTCAGTGCTACCACCCCACAGCCAGCACTGTCAGTGCTCACCCCACACAGCCAGCACTGTCAGTGCTCCCTCCACACAGCCAGCACTGTCAGTGCTCCCCCCACACAGCCAGCACTGTCAGTGTTCCCCCCACACAGCCAGCACTGTCAGTGCTCCCCCACACAGCCAGCACTGTCAGAGCTCCCCCACACAGCCAGCACTGTCAGTGCTCCCACCACAGAGCCAGCACTGTCAGTGCTCCCACCACACAGCCAGCACTGTCAGTGCTCCCCCACACAGCCAGCACTGTCAGTGCTCCCCCACACAGCCAGCATTGCCAGTGCTCCCCCACACAGCCAGCACTGTCAGTGATCCCCCCACACAGCCAGCACTGTCAGTGCTCCCCCCACCCAGCCAGCACTGTCAGTGCTCCCCTCACACAGCCAGCACAGTCAGTGCTCCCCCACAGAGCCAGCACTGTCTGTCCTCCACCCACACAGCTAGCACTGTCAGTGCTCCCACCACACAGCCAGCACTGTCAGTGCTCCCCCCACACAGCCAGCACTGTCAGTGCTCCCACCACACAGCCAGCACTGTCAGAGCTCCCCCCACACAGCCAGCACTGTCAGTGCTCCCCTCACAGAGCCAGCACTGTCAGTGCTCCCCCACACAGCCAGCACTGTCAGTGCTCCCCCACACAGCCAGCACTGTCAGTGCTCCCACCACACAACCAGCACTGTCAGTGCTCCCCACACACAGCCAGCACTGCCAGTGCTCTCCCTACACAGCCAGCACTGTCAGTGCTCCCCTCACACAGCTAGCACTGTCAGTGCTCTCCCACAGAGCCAGCACTGTCAGTCCTCCACCCACACAGCTAGCACTGTCAGTGCTCCCACCACACAGCCAGCACTGTCAGTTCTCCACCACACAGCCAGCACTGTCAGTGCTCCCCACACAGCCAGCACTATCAGTCCTCCCCCACACAGACAGCACTGCCAGTGCTCCCACCACACAGCCAGCACTGCCCGTGCTCACACCACACAGCCAGCACTGTCAGTGCTCCCACCACACAGCCAGCACTGTCAGTGCTCCCCCCACACAGCCAGCACTTTCAGTGCTCCCCCCACACAGCCAGCACTGTCAGTGCTCCCCCACACAGCCAGCACTGTCAGTGCACCCCGCACACAGCCAGCACTGTCAGTGCTCCCCCACAGCCAGCACTGTCAGTGCTCCTCCACACAGCCAGCACTGTCAGTGCTCCCCCACACAGCCAGCACTGTCAGTGCTCCCCCCACACAGCCAGCACTGTCAGTGCTCCCACCACACAACCAGCACTGTCAGTGCTCCCCCACACAGACTGCACTGTCAGTTCTCCCACCACGCAGCCAGCACAGTCAGTGCTCCCCCACACAGCCAGCACTGTCAGTGCTCCCCCACACAGCCAGCACTGCCAGTGCTCCCACCACACAGCCAGCACTGTCAGTGCACCCACCACACAGCCAGTACTGTCAGTGCTCCCCACACAGCCAGCACTGTGAGTGCTCCCCCACACAGCCACCACTGTCAGTGCTCCCACCACACAGCCAGCACTGTCAGTGCTCCCCCACACAGCCAGCACAGTCAGTGCTCCCCCACACAGCCAGCACTGTCAGTGCTCCCCCACACAACCAGCACTGTCAGTGCTCCCACCACACAGCCAGCACTGTCAGTGTTCCCCACGCCCCAGACCCAGCTCCTGAATGGCTGAGAGGCTGTCAGTCAGCGCCAGGAGGTACTGATAGGCTGAGAGACTGGCAGTCAGCGGTTGGAGCTCCTGATTGGCTGAGAGACTGCCAGTCGGCGGCTGGAGCCCCTGATTGGCTGAGAGACTGTCAGTCAGCGGCTGGAGCTCCTGATTGGCTGAGAGACTGTCAGTCAGCGGTTGGAACTCCTGATTGGCTGAGGGGCTTTCAGTCAGTTTTGTTTTCTCATTAATTTAATAATTGATGCAACCGGATATTTCACCGCGATCTTGATCTGCTCCCTGAACCTGGACTGAGTCACCACATAAATAAATGTGCTCCCACCGCACAGCCAGCACTGTCAGTGCTCCCCGCACAGCCAGCACTGTCAGTGCTCCCCCACACAGCCAGCACTGTCAGTGCTCCCACCACACAGCCAGCGCTGCCCGTGCTCCCACCACACAGCCAGCACTGTCAGTGCTCCCCCACACAGCCAGCACCGTCAGTGGTCCCCCCACACAGCCAACACTGTCAGTGCTCCCCCACACAGCCAGAACTGTCAGTGCTTCCCCCCACACAGCCAGCACTGCCAGTGCTCCCACCACACAGCCAGCACTGCCCGTGCTCCCACCACACAGCCAGCACTGTCAGTGCTCCCACCACACAGCCAGCACTGTTAGTGCTCCCCCCACACAGCCAGCACTGTCAGTGCTCCCCCACACAGCCAGCCATTCCAGTGATCCCCCCACACAGCCAGCAGGGTCAGTGCTACCCCCACACAGCCAGCACTGCCAGTGCTCCCACCACACAGCCAGCACTGCCAGTGCTCCCATCACACAGCCAGCACTGTAAGTGCTCCACCACACAGCCAGCACTGTCAGTGCTCCCCCCACACAGCCAGCACTGTCAGTGCTCCCCCACACAGCCAGCACTGTCAGTGCTCCCCCACACAACCAGCACTGTCAGTGCTCCGAACACACAGCCAGCACTGTCAGTGCTCCCACCACACAGCTAGCACTGTCAGTGCTCCCACCACACAGCCAGCACTGCCAGTGCTCCCACCCCACAGCCAGCACTGTCAGTGCTCACCCCACACAGCCAGCACTGTCAGTGCTCCCCGCACACAGCCAGCACTGTCAGTGCTCCCCCGACACAGCCAGCACTGTCAGTGCTCCCCCACACAGCCAGCACTGTCAGTGCTCCCCCCACACAGCCAGCACTGTCAGTGCTCCCACCACACAGCCAGCACTGTCAGTGCTCACCCCACACAGCCAGCGCTGTCAGTGCTCCCCCCACACAGCCAGCACTGTCAGTGCTCCCCCCACACAGCCAGCACTGTCAGTGCTCCCACCACACAGCTAGCACTGTCAGTGCTCCCACCACACAGCTAGCACTGTCAGTGCTCCCACCACACAGCCAGCACTGCCTGTGCTCCCACCCCACAGCCAGCACTGTCAGTGCTCACCCCACACAGCCAGCACTGTCAGTGCTCCCCGCACACAGCCAGCACTGTCAGTGCTCCCCCGACACAGCCAGCACTGTCAGTGCTCCCCCCACACAGCCAGCACTGTCAGTGCTCCCCCACACAGCCAGCACTGTCAGTGCTCCCACCACACAGCCAGCACTGTCAGTGCTCACCCCACACAGCCAGCACTGTCAGTGCTCCCCCCACACAGCCAGCACTGTCAGTGCTCCCCCCACACAGCCAGCACTGTCAGTGCTCCCCCGCACAGCCAGCACTGTCAGTTCTCCCACCACACAGCCAGCACTGTCAGTGCGCCCCCCACACACCCAGCACTGTCAGTGCTCCCCCCCACACAGCCAGCACTGTCAGTGCTCCCACCACACAGCCAGCACTGTCAGTGCTCACCCCACACAGCCAGCACTGTCAGTGCTCCCCCCACACAGCCAGCACTGTCAGTGCTCCCCCCACACAGCCAGCACTGTCAGTGCTCCCCCGCACAGCCAGCACTGTCAGTGCTCCCCCAGACAACCAGCACTGTCAGTGCTCCCCCCACACAGCCAGCACTGTCAGTGCTCCCCCCACACAGCCAGCACTGTCAGTTCTCCCACCACACAGCCAGCACTGTCAGTGCTCCCCCCACACACCCAGCACTGTCAGTGCTCCCCCCCACACAGCCAGCACTGCCAGTGCTCCCACCACACAGCCAGCACTGTCAGTGCTCCCAGCACACAGCCAGCACTCTCAGCGCTCCCCCACACAGCCAGCACTGTCAGTGCACCCCCCACACAGCCAGCACTGCCAGTGCTCCCACCACACAGCCAGCGCTGTCAGTGCTCCCACCACACAGCCAGCACTGTCAGTGCTCCCACCACACAACCAGCACTGTCAGTGCTCACCCCACACAGCCAGCACTGACAGTGCTCCCACCACACAGCCAGCACTGTCAGTGCTCCCACCACACAACCAGCACTGTCAGTGCCCCCCCACGCAGCCAGCACTGTCAGTGCTCCCCCCATACAGCCAGCGCTGTCAGTGCTCCCACCACAGCCAGCACTGTCAGTGCTCCCACCCCACACAGCCAGCACTGTCAGTGCTCCCACCTCACACAGCCAGCAGTGTCAGTGCTCCCACCACACAACCAGCACTGTCAGTGCTCCCACCACACAGCCAGCACTGTCAGTGCTCCCACCACACAGTCAGCACTGTCAGTGCTCCCCCACACAGCCAGCACTGACAGTGCTCCCCCCACACAGCCAGCACTGTCAGTGCTCCCTCACACAGCCAGCACTGTCAGTGCTCCACCCACACAGCCAGCACTGTCAGTGCTCCCCTCTCACAGCCAGCACTGTCAGTGCTCCCCACCACACAGCCAGCACTGTCAGTGCTCCCCCCACACAGCCAGCACTGTCAGTGCTCCCACCACACAGCCAGCACTGTCAGTGCTCCCACCACACAGCCAGCACTGTCAGTGCTCCCACCACACAGCCAGCACTGTCCGTGCTCCCCACCACACAGCCAGCACTGTCAGTGCTCCCACCACACAGCCAGCACTGTCAGTGCTCCCACCACACAGCCAGCACTGTCAGTGCTCCCACCACACAGCCAGCACTGTCAGTGCTCCCCACACACAGCCAGCACTGTCAGTGCTCCCACACAGCCAGCACTGTCAGTGCTCCACCACACAGCCAGCACTGTCAGTGCTCCCCCACACAGCCAGCACTGTCAGTGCTCCCATCACACAGCCAGCACTGTCAGTGCTCCCACCATACAGCCAGCACTGTCAGTGCTCCCATCACACAGCCAGCACTGTCAGTGCTCCCACCCCACACAGCCAGCACTGTCAGTGCTCCCCCCACACAGCCAGCACTGTCAGTGCTCCTCCACACAGCCAGCACTGTCGGTGCTCCCACCACACAGCCAGCACTGTCAGTGCTCCCACCACACAGCCAGCACTGTCAGTGCTCCCCCACACAGCCAGCACTGACAGTGCTCCCCCCACACAGCCAGCACTGTCAGTGCTCCCCCACACAGCCAGCCCTTCCAGTGATCCCCCCACACAGCCAGCAGGGTCAGTGCTCCCCCCACACAGCCAGCACTGCCAGTGCTCCCACCACACAGCCAGCACTGCCAGTGCTCCCATCACACAGCCAGCACTGTCAGTGCTCCACCACACAGCCAGCACTGTCAGTGCTCCCCCCACACAGCCAGCACTGTCAGTGCTCCCCCACACAGCCAGCACTGTCAGTGCTCCCCCACACAGCCAGCACTGTCAGTGCTCCGAACACACAGCCAGCACTGTCAGTGCTCCCACCACACAGCTAGCACTGTCAGTGCTCCCACCACACAGCCAGCACTGCCAGTGCTCCCACCCCACAGCCAGCACTGTCAGTGCTCACCCCACACAGCCAGCACTGTCAGTGCTCCCCGCACACAGCCAGCACTGTCAGTGCTCCCCCGACACAGCCAGCACTGTCAGTGCTCCCCCACACAGCCAGCACTGTCAGTGCTCCCCCACACAGCCAGCACTGTCAGTGCTCCCACCACACAGCCAGCACTGTCAGTGCTCACCCCACACAGCCAGCGCTGTCAGTGCTCCCCCCACACAGCCAGCACTGTCAGTGCTCCCCCACACAGCCAGCACTGTCAGTGCTCCCACCACACAGCTAGCACTGTCAGTGCTCCCACCACACAGCTAGCACTGTCAGTGCTCCCACCACACAGCCAGCACTGCCAGTGCTCCCACCCCACAGCCAGCACTGTCAGTGCTCACCCCACACAGCCAGCACTGTCAGTGCTCCCCGCACACAGCCAGCACTGTCAGTGCTCCCCCGACACAGCCAGCACTGTCAGTGCTCCCCCCACACAGCCAGCACTGTCAGTGCTCCCCCACACAGCCAGCACTGTCAGTGCTCCCACCACACAGCCAGCACTGTCAGTGCTCACCCCACACAGCCAGCACTGTCAGTGCTCCCCCCACACAGCCAGCACTGTCAGTGCTCCCCCCACACAGCCAGCACTGTCAGTGCTCCCCCGCACAGCCAGCACTGTCAGTGCTCCCCCACACAGCCAGCACTGTCAGTGCTCCCCCCACACAGCCAGCACTGTCAGTGCTCCCCCCACACAGCCAGCACTGTCAGTTCTCCCACCACACAGCCAGCACTGTCAGTGCTCCCCCCACACACCCAGCACTGTCAGTGCTCCCCCCCCACACAGCCAGCACTGCCAGTGCTCCCACCACACAGCCAGCACTGTCAGTGCTCCCAGCACACAGCCAGCACTGTCAGCGCTCCCCCACACAGCCAGCACTGTCAGTGCACCCCCCACACAGCCAGCACTGTCAGTGCACCCCCCACACAGCCAGCACTGCCAGTGCTCCCACCACACAGCCAGCGCTGTCAGTGCTCCCACCACACAGCCAGCACTGTCAGTGCTCCCACCACACAACCAGCACTGTCAGTGCTCACCCCACACAGCCAGCACTGACAGTGCTCCCACCACACAGCCAGCACTGTCAGTGCTCCCACCACACAACCAGCACTGTCAGTTTCCCCCCACGCAGCCAGCACTGTCAGTGCTCCCCCCATACAGCCAGCACTGTCAGTGCTCCCACCACACAGCTAGCACTGTCAGTGCTCCCACCACACAGCTAGCACTGTCAGTGCTCCCACCACACAGCCAGCACTGCCAGTGCTCCCACCCCACAGCCAGCACTGTCAGTGCTCACCCCACACAGCCAGCACTGTCAGTGCTCCCCGCACACAGCCAGCACTGTCAGTGCTCCCCCGACACAGCCAGCACTGTCAGTGCTCCCCCCACACAGCCAGCACTGTCAGTGCTCCCCCACACAGCCAGCACTGTCAGTGCTCCCACCACACAGCCAGCACTGTCAGTGCTCACCCCACACAGCCAGCACTGTCAGTGCTCCCCCCACACAGCCAGCACTGTCAGTGCTCCCCCCACACAGCCAGCACTGTCAGTGCTCCCCCGCACAGCCAGCACTGTCAGTGCTCCCCCACACAGCCAGCACTGTCAGTGCTCCCCCCACACAGCCAGCACTGTCAGTGCTCCCCCCACACAGCCAGCACTGTCAGTTCTCCCACCACACAGCCAGCACTGTCAGTGCTCCCCCCACACACCCAGCACTGTCAGTGCTCCCCCCCCACACAGCCAGCACTGCCAGTGCTCCCACCACACAGCCAGCACTGTCAGTGCTCCCAGCACACAGCCAGCACTGTCAGCGCTCCCCCACACAGCCAGCACTGTCAGTGCACCCCCCACACAGCCAGCACTGTCAGTGCACCCCCCACACAGCCAGCACTGCCAGTGCTCCCACCACACAGCCAGCGCTGTCAGTGCTCCCACCACACAGCCAGCACTGTCAGTGCTCCCACCACACAACCAGCACTGTCAGTGCTCACCCCACACAGCCAGCACTGACAGTGCTCCCACCACACAGCCAGCACTGTCAGTGCTCCCACCACACAACCAGCACTGTCAGTTTCCCCCCACGCAGCCAGCACTGTCAGTGCTCCCCCCATACAGCCAGCACTGTCAGTGCTCCCACCACAGCCAGCACTGTCACTGCTCCCACCCCACACAGCCAGCACTGTCAGTGCTCCCACCTCACACAGCCAGCAGTGTCAGTGCTCCCACCACACAACCAGCACTGTCAGTGCTCCCACCACACAGCCAGCACTGTCAGTGCTCCCACCACACAGTCAGCACTGTCAGTGCTCCCCCACACAGCCAGCACTGACAGTGCTCCCCCCACACAGCCAGCACTGTCAGTGCTCCCTCACACAGCCAACACTGTCAGTGCTCCACCCACACAGCCAGCACTGTCAGTGCTCCCCTCACACAGCCAGCACTGTCAGTGCTCCCCACCACACAGCCAGCACTGTCAGTGCTCCCCCCACACAGCCAGCACTGTCAGTGCTCCCACCACACAGCCAACACTGTCAGTGCTCCCACCACACAGTCAGCACTGTCAGTGCTCCCACCACACAGCCAGCACTGTCCGTGCTCCCCACCACACAGCCAGCACTGTCAGTGCTCCCACCACACAGCCAGCACTGTTAGTGCTCCCACCACACAGCCAGCACTGTCAGTGCTCCCACCACACAGCCAGCACAGTCAGTGCTCCCCACACACAGCCAGCACTGTCAGTGCTCCCACACAGCCAGCACTGTCAGTGCTCCACCACACAGCCAGCACTGTCAGTGCTCCCCCACACAGCCAGCACTGTCAGTGCTCCCATCACACAGCCAGCACTGTCAGTGCTCCCACCATACAGCCAGCACTGTCAGTGCTCCCATCACACTGCCAGCACTGTCAGTGCTCCCACCCCACACAGCCAGCACTGTCAGTGCTCCCCCCACACAGCCAGCACTGTCAGTGCTCCTCCACACAGCCAGCACTGTCGGTGCTCCCACCACACAGCCAGCACTGTCAGTGCTCCCACCACACAGCCAGCACTGTCAGTGCTCCCCCACACAGCCAGCACTGACAGTGCTCCCCCCACACAGCCAGCACTGTCAGTGCTCCCCCACACAGCCAGCACTGTCAGTGCTCTCACCACACAGCCAGCACTGTCAGTGCTCCCACCACACAGCCAGCACTGTCAGTGCTCCCCTCACACAGCCAGCTCTGTCAGTGCTCCCACCACACGGCCAGCACTGTCAGTGCTCCCACCACACAGCCAGCACTGTCAGTGCTCCCCACCACACAGCCAGCACTGTCAGTGCTCCCCACCACACAGCCAGCACTGTCAGTGCTCCCACCACACAGCCAGCACTGTCAGTGCTCCCCCACACAGCCAGCACTGTCAGTGCTCCCACCACACAGCCAGCACTGTCATTGCTCCCACCACACAGCCAGCACTGTCAGTGCTACCACCACACAGCCAGCACTGTCAGTGCTACCACCAATCAGCCAGCACTGTCAGTGCTCCCACCACACAGCCAGCACTGTCAGTGCTCCCCACCACACAGCCAGCACTGTCAGTGCTCCCACCACACAGCCAGCACTGTCAGTGCTCCCACCACACAGCCAGCACTGTCAGTGCTCCCCACCACACAGCCCGCACTGTCAGTGCTCCCACCACACAGCCAGCACTGTCAGTGCTCCCCCCACACAGCCAGCACTGTCAGTGCTCCCCCACACAGCCAGCACTGTCAGTGCTCCCACCACACAGCCAGCACTGTCAGTGCTCACCCCACACAGCCAGCACTGTCAGTGCTCCCCCCACACAGCCAGCACTGTCAGTGCTCCCCCCACACAGCCAGCACTGTCAGTGCTCCCCCGCACAGCCAGCACTGTCAGTGCTCCCCCACACAGCCAGCACTGTCAGTGCTCCCCCCACACAGCCAGCACTGTCAGTGCTCCCCCCACACAGCCAGCACTGTCAGTTCTCCCACCACACAGCCAGCACTGTCAGTGCTCCCCCCACACACCCAGCACTGTCAGTGCTCCCCCCCCACACAGCCAGCACTGCCAGTGCTCCCACCACACAGCCAGCACTGTCAGTGCTCCCAGCACACAGCCAGCACTGTCAGCGCTCCCCCACACAGCCAGCACTGTCAGTGCACCCCCCACACAGCCAGCACTGTCAGTGCACCCCCCACACAGCCAGCACTGCCAGTGCTCCCACCACACAGCCAGCGCTGTCAGTGCTCCCACCACACAGCCAGCACTGTCAGTGCTCCCACCACACAACCAGCACTGTCAGTGCTCACCCCACACAGCCAGCACTGACAGTGCTCCCACCACACAGCCAGCACTGTCAGTGCTCCCACCACACAACCAGCACTGTCAGTTTCCCCCCACGCAGCCAGCACTGTCAGTGCTCCCCCCATACAGCCAGCACTGTCAGTGCTCCCACCACAGCCAGCACTGTCAGTGCTCCCACCCCACACAGCCAGCACTGTCAGTGCTCCCACCTCACACAGCCAGCAGTGTCAGTGCTCCCACCACACAACCAGCACTGTCAGTGCTCCCACCACACAGCCAGCACTGTCAGTGCTCCCACCACACAGTCAGCACTGTCAGTGCTCCCCCACACAGCCAGCACTGACAGTGCTCCCCCCACACAGCCAGCACTGTCAGTGCTCCCTCACACAGCCAACACTGTCAGTGCTCCACCCACACAGCCAGCACTGTCAGTGCTCCCCTCACACAGCCAGCACTGTCAGTGCTCCCCACCACACAGCCAGCACTGTCAGTGCTCCCCCCACACAGCCAGCACTGTCAGTGCTCCCACCACACAGCCAACACTGTCAGTGCTCCCACCACACAGCCAGCACTGTCAGTGCTCCCACCACACAGCCAGCACTGTCCGTGCTCCCCACCACACAGCCAGCACTGTCAGTGCTCCCACCACACAGCCAGCACTGTCAGTGCTCCCACCACACAGCCAGCACTGTCAGTGCTCCCACCACACAGCCAGCACTGTCAGTGCTCCCCACACACAGCCAGCACTGTCAGTGCTCCCACACAGCCAGCACTGTCAGTGCTCCACCACACAGCCAGCACTGTCAGTGCTTCCCCCACACAGCCAGCACTGTCAGTGCTCCCATCACACAGCCAGCACTGTCAGTGCTCCCACCATACAGCCAGCACTGTCAGTGCTCCCATCACACAGCCAGCACTGTCAGTGCTCCCACCCCACACAGCCAGCACTGTCAGTGCTCCCCCCACACAGCCAGCACTGTCAGTGCTCCTCCACACAGCCAGCACTGTCGGTGCTCCCACCACACAGCCAGCACTGTCAGTGCTCCCACCACACAGCCAGCACTGTCAGTGCTCCCCCACACAGCCAGCACTGACAGTGCTCCCCCCACACAGCCAGCACTGTCAGTGCTCCCCCACACAGCCAGCACTGTCAGTGCTCTCACCACACAGCCAGCACTGTCAGTGCTCCCACCACACAGCCAGCACTGTCAGTGCTCCCCTCACACAGCCAGCTCTGTCAGTGCTCCCACCACACGGCCAGCACTGTCAGTGCTCCCACCACACAGCCAGCACTGTCAGTGCTCCCCACCACACAGCCAGCACTGTCAGTGCTCCCCACCACACAGCCAGCACTGTCAGTGCTCCCACCACACAGCCAGCACTGTCAGTGCTCCCCCACACAGCCAGCACTGTCAGTGCTCCCACCACACAGCCAGCACTGTCATTGCTCCCACCACACAGCCAGCACTGTCAGTGCTACCACCACACAGCCAGCACTGTCAGTGCTACCACCAATCAGCCAGCACTGTCAGTGCTCCCACCACACAGCCAGCACTGTCAGTGCTCCCCACCACACAGCCAGCACTGTCAGTGCTCCCACCACACAGCCAGCACTGTCAGTGCTCCCACCACACAGCCAGCACTGTCAGTGCTCCCCGCCACACAGCCCGCACTGTCAGTGCTCCCACCACACAGCCAGCACTGTCAGTGCTCCCCAGCACACAGCCAGCACTGTCAGTGCTCCCACCACACAGCCAGCACTGTCAGTACTCCCACCACACAGCCAGCACTGTCAGTGCTCCCCACCACACAGCCAGCACTGTCAGTGCTCCCACCACACAGCCAGCACTGTCAGTGCTCCCCCACACAGCCAGCACTGTCAGTGCTCCACCACACAGCCAGCACTGTCAGTGCTCCCCCCACACAGCCAGCACTATCAGTGCTCCCATCACACAGCCAGCACTGTCAGTGCTCCCCACACACAGCCAGCACTGTCAGTGCTCCCCCCACACAGCCAGCACTGTCAGTGCTCCCATCACACAGCCAGCACTGTCAGTGCTCCCACCATACAGCCAGCACTGTCAGTGCTCCCACCACACAGCCAGCACTGTCAGTGCTCCCACCCCACACAGCCAGCACTGTCAGTGCTCCCCCCACACAGCCAGCACTGTCAGTGCTCCTCCACACAGCCAGCACTGTCAGTGCTCCCACCACACAGCCAGCACTGTCAGTGCTCCCACTACACAGCCAGCACTGTCAGTGCTCCCCCACACAGCCAGCACTGACAGTGCTCCCCCCACACAGCCAGCGCTGTCAGTGCTCCCCCACACAGCCAGCACTGTCAGTGCTCCCACCACACAGCCAGCACTCTCAGTGCTCCCCTCACACAGCCAGCACTGTCAGTGCTCCCACCACACTCCTGATTGGCTGAGAGACTGTCAGTCAGCGGCTGGAGCTGCTGATTGGCTGAGAGACTGTCAGTCAGCGCCAGGAGATACTGATTGGCTGAGAGACTGTCAGTCAGCGGTTGGAGCTCCTGATTGGCTGAGAGACTGCCAGTCGGCGGCTGGAGCTCCTGATTGGCTGAGAGACTGTCAGTCAGCGGCTGGAGCTCCTGATTGGCTGAGAGACTGTCAGTCAGCGGCTGGAGCTGCTGATTGGCTGAGATGGTTTCAGTCAGCGGCTGGAGCTCCTGATTGGCTGAGAGACTGTCAGTCAGCGGCTGGAGCTCCTGATTGGCTGAGAGGCTGTCAGTCAGCGGCTGGATCTCCTGATTGGCTGAGAGGCTGACAGTTAGCGGCTGGAGCTCCTGATTGGCTGAGAGACTGTCAGTTAGAGGTTGGAGCTCCTGATTGGCTGAGAGGCTGTCAGTTAGAGGTTGGAGCTCCTGATTGGCTGAGAGACTGCCAGTCAGCGGCTGGAGCTCCTGATTGGCTGAGAGGCTGTCAGTCAGTTTTATTTTCTCATTAATTTAATAATTGATGTAACCGGATATTTCACCGCGATCTTTATCTGCTCCCTGAACCTGGACTGAGTCACCACATAAAGAAATGTGTTTGTGCAGCAATTTAAATCCTGCAGCATCCATCCGACTTGTTGTAAAGTATATTGAGGAAGGGTGAGGTAATATAATCCTCTCACATCGATATAGAAAAATTTAATAACAGACACGGTCCAGAGGAGGATGAACGTTCCGGAGATGCTGAAGAGTAAAATCATTGACTTCCTTCTACTCTCCATCTCTGGGTCGCTGCGATTGTCTCCCTGACTCTGGGCCCTCAGTGCCTTCCGGACCCGACTGCTGAGTAAAATGTGTCTGACTGTCAGAGCGTTGGTCAACAGGATTGAGAAGAACGGCACCAATGGGGTTACAACCTGAGAAAACCAGCGATACCCAACCCATCCCGGGTCAGTGACGACGCTGCGCTTTGTGACGCAGTCCCACTGGACATTATCGATTATCCCCCCAGGTTCCAATGTAAAGTACCCGGGGATGTTTTTCACACAGAGCAGGAGGCCGCTTGTGGACAGAACCACAGCCGCAGTTTTCCCGGTGCTATATTTACTTTTCAGTTTCTGGCAGCGAATGGCCACAAATCGATCAAAGGAGAAAGTGAGGGTGAACCAGACAGAACAGTCCCTGGCTGCAGTGAGCAGGACACCGTTAACACGACACACAGGGGTGAGGAACAGGAAATTCCAGGGGAAATAATAAACATTGATCCTGTTCAGTATGATACAAATGATAATAAACAGCAGATCCGCCGTTGCCATGGCCACCAGGTAGCGAGTGGTGCAGGTAGAGAGGCCACACTTCCCCCGACACAGAATCGCAATTCCCAGTATATTAACTGTCAGAGAGAGAAAGGAGAGACGCGGGAAATTACTGGGTAATGAATCTCCCTGTCTGAACCAGGACACAATTGCAGCATCAATATAATGGACAGTGGGTGGGTGGGGGTGTGGGGAGAGGAGTGGGCACAGAGATTAACATTGCAGAGAGGGGAGTAGGAAATGTAACTCCAGTGTTAAAGGTGGGGAATGGGGGGAAAGTGTGAATTGCAGCCCTGTCAGTTTGATGGCAGTGGTAGGAAAATGTTTATAATTCAGAGACCTTTGGGAGAGGTTACATTTCTCATTGTCTGATTTACAGGATTCACTCAGGCCGGCCAGGTTTCCCAAACTGGATACAAACATACCCGAGATTGTCACCCCAGCTCAATTATTGGACCACACCCCGGATTGGACCGTTCCCTGGACTGGATTTCTGATGGGGTTGGACCCCACTCCTGGTTTATTTGAATACTCCACGATCAATGGGAAAAATAAAACAAACGCGGGACCTTCCCACTTCATAACCATGGGAGGAATAGAAATATAGAATGTACAGTGCAAAAGGAGGCCATTCGGCCCATCGAGTCTGCACCGGCCCTTGGAAAGAGAAAACCAGTTCAGCCCACCCCATCCCCATAACCCAGTGACCCCATCAAAATTGTCTGGAAACTAAACACAATTTATCTTGGCCGATCCACCTAACCCGCACATCTTTGGACTGTGGGAGGAAACCGGAGCACCCGGAGGAAACCTACGCAGATACGGGGAGGATGTGCAGACTCTGCACAGACAGTCACCCAAGCCGGGAATCGAACCTGGGACCCTGGAGCTGTGAATCAACTGTGCCAACCACTGTGCTACCGTGCAGCCCAGCCTGTCCAGAATAGAGTCTGTCCAGTCTCCAGAACATCCCGAGGGATCACCCCTCCCAGGTGTAGTCATTCGTACAGCACCCGCTCCCAGGAATCCCCCATTGCCATGTCTGGAACATCCCAACATCACTGTTCCCAGGAATCCATCCTCTCCCTGTTTGAAAACACTCCCTGCCAAGCTTTTCTCAGGAGTATTCCCGCTCCGGCATTGGACATTCCCCAGGGTTCACTTGGCCGGAATAGACTCTCTCCAGATTCGGACTCATTGCATTCGACAAAAAAGTAGGCACATTCCAAAACAAGAGCGTTAAGATGGAGGGGAAAGTTCCCAGAATAAAGTTGTTGAAATTAAAGTTACGTCCTGCGGGATGCAACATCCGAATTGGACGATGAGATGTTGCTCCTCCAGCTTGCGTTGGGCTTCACTGCATTCTGGCAGCAGGCCAAGGACAGACATGTGGGCCTGAGAGCAAGGTGCTGAGTTAACATGGCCACAACAGGAAGGCTGGGGCCATGATGTGGGCTGAGTGAAGGTGTTCCACAAAGCAGTCTCCCAGTCTGCGTTTAGTCTCCCCAATATCGAGGAGACGGTATTGGCAGCAGCGAATACAGGAGAACAAACTGAAGGCACAGAAGTGAAACGCTGTATCCCCAGAAAGGAGAGTTTGCTGCTGAGAACCGGGACACGGGAGGAGGTAAAGGGACAGTTGTTGCACCATCTGTGATTGCAGGGGAAGGTGCTGGGGGAAGGGAAAGGGGTGTGGGGTGTGAGGGGGAAGTGGACAAGGGGGAGGGTGCGGTACCTGAGGAATGCAGAAATTGAGGGGGGTGATTGGAGAGAGGTGAAGATGTGTTTGGTGGTGACATCATGCTGGAGTTGGCAGAAATGGAGGAGGATTTCCCATTCAATGTGGAGGCTGATGGTGTGGAAAGTGAGGAGAGGAACCCTATCATGTTTCCGGGAGGGAGGGGGATGTGTGAGGACAGAGGTGTGAGAAGTGAATTGAACACGATCGAGAGCCCTGTTAACAAAGGAAGGTGGTGGGGCCAGGTTAAGGAAAAGACAGACATGCCAGGGGGGCTATTTTCGAAGACGCCAGCATCAGATCAGAGGCGATGGAGGCGGAGAAAGTGGGAGAATGAGATGCAGTCTTTACAGGAAGCAGGGTATGAGGATCTGTACACAACCCTCGTGTTGGGGAACGGAGGTGCAGAGAGATTGGACATCCATTGTGAAGATTAGGCGGGTAGGGCCAGGGAAATGGACCTTGTTTATTTGACAGACGGCACCAGAGGAACCAGGAATCATATAATCCCCACAGTGCAGAAGGAGGTCATTCGGCCCATTAAGACTGTACCAAACCTCTGAAAGAGTACCTCAACCAAGCTCACTCCCCCGCCTATCTCATTAACCCCTTAATCTAACCTACACATCTTTTTGGACACTACGGAGTAATTTAGCATGGCCAATCCACCTAACCTGCACATCTTTGGGCTATGGGAGGCAACCGGAGACCCGGAGGAAACCCACACAGACAGGGAGAGAAAGTGCAGTCTGCACACAGACAGTCACCCAAGGTAGGAATTGATCCGGGGACCCTGCTGCTGTGAGGCAGCAGTGCAAACCACTGTGTCACTGTGACACCACTGTCTTTGGGAATGGGCAGAACAGGGTAAAGTGGATGGAATCAAGATCGGAAGAAATGATCTTGGTGGGGCTGGAACAGGCCGAAATAATGGGTGCACTGGGACTTTCCTGTTTGTGGATTTTGGGAAGGAGGTAGAAGCGGGAGGTTGATGCAGGATGTGTGGGATTGTGGGACTCTGATCTCTGAGACTGTGGACAGAAGATATCCAGAGTCAACATGGTCAGTGAAAGACCTGGAAACAACATCATGATGTTTGGTGGTGTGCTGCTGGTCCAGGGGGAGGTACCAGGATGGGCCTGAGAGCGGACGGTCAGCCTCTGTGAGGAAGAGGTCAGGACACCAGACAATAATGGCACCACCCTTGTGAGCAGCTTAGATCACCAGGCCAGGGTTGGATATTCGAGAGAGGATTGGAGCAAGTTTAGAGTGAGTCAGGATAGAGTTGGTGAGAGGCACAGAGAAATTGAGACGGTCGATGTCGCACTGACAGATCTCAATGCAAAGATCAAGAGCTGATAGGAGGCCAGAGGAGGGTGTCCAGGTAGTGGGAGATTACTGGAGGCGGATGGATTTCAACAACAAATATTCATAAAATAGACAGTGAGAAACAGCAGAGACAATATTATCTATTCACTGATCACCATCAGAATAATTACCAAAGAATTGAAAAGCAGAAGTAGGTCTCTGTTATTCTTGAATTTAGAACAGAATATAATCACATCTTCCAGTCACAATGTCAACAGTTGGAAGCATTGAATTAGAAGTCTGAGTTAAAAGAAATCCAGTAACCCAGAGTACACTAAATAGCCGGCACATATTCCAAAGTCGGCATTCTTCCTGACACATTTCATCCAATTATTTCAATAACTACCAGAAATAATAGATCTGAGTAGTATGATAGATGTTAAACAATTTGATTTTCTAAAGGCCGTCAGTAAGATCCGACATAACAGACTGATGGGTAATCTCAGAGCCAGTGGAGTTAGGGGACACAGCAGCAGAATGGACACATGCTGGCGACACACAGAGAAAACAGGGAGAGGAGTTAAAGGGATTCAGGCTGATTGCTGGAAGGTGGGAAGTGGTGTTCCACAAGGATCAGCACTGGGATCACTCTCCTTCACCATTCCCATCAACAGTATGGGATCGGGAAGCAGAATGATAATTACACAATTTACAGACAGAATCAAATTGAGAGTGATAGTGAATACAGAGGCAGAATACATCTAATTACAGGCACACACCATCATTCATTATGAATTTGCAAAGTGGGTATTTCGATGGGACATTAATGTCCCGACAGATCAGTGTCCGCTGCTGCATTTTGTTCAGAACAATAAGTCCCCCAATCGCTCCTTGGAAAACAAGTGTGTGAATGGACTGGAGGGGTTTCTGGCTTCAGGTGAATAGATTCACAAATCGTGTGAAGCAGAAAGACAGTTTAAAAACACCCATAAAAATTGATCAAACATGTGAGTTCATTTCAGGATGAATAGGAATGAGAAAGTATCACAAAACCTATTGGAATGCTGCATTGCTGTGGGTTTTGTGAAATCTTAGAGTGTGGGTGATATCTGTTCCTGTTAGAGTAGATCAATAGAAAACAGAGATAGAGACATTGCACTTCATACAATAAATATCAAACATCTTCAAAACACAGCCAAACTCTTCCTGTTTTCAACCTATTCCAAAGTTAGAACACACAGAGAGAACTCCACAGAATGGAGCGACCCCTCCCCAATAAAATACATCATTTCAAAACAGAACCAACTAATTTCAGTCCAGTTACTGACCCACACACAATACAATTCCACACGGACAGATAGTCCCAGTAATAGATAGATAATTGAATCAGATATTCCACTCTGGTGAGAGACCCACAGTCAGTACAATTCTACACTGACAGACATTTCCAGTAATCCTTCTTCACTGCTGTCAGATATTCCACACTGGTGTGGAACCCACAGTCAGTACAATTCTACACTGACAGATACTTCCAGTAATCCTTCTTCACTGCTGTCAGATATTCCACTCTGGTGTGGGACCCACAGCCAGTACAATTCTACACTGACAGACATTTCCAGTAATCCTTCTTCACTGCTGTCAGATATTCCACTCTGGTGAGAGACCCACACTCAGTACAATTCCACACTGACAGATACTTCCAGTAATCCTTGTTCACCGCTGTCAGATATTCCACTCTGGTGAGAGACCCACAGTCAGTACAATTCTACACTGACAGGCACTTCCAGTAATCCTTGTTCACCGCTGTCAGATATTCCACTCTGGATAGTGACCCACAGTCAGTACAATTCTACACTGACAGATACCCACACTCAGTGTGATTTAATTCTTTCTCCTCCGAAACCTCCCTTCAGAGAGATTGCCTTTGCTGTCATCCAATCTAACATTATACAAAATTCCACTCAATATAATAACTTCCCCGGTCAGAGATCCAGTGAGTTACAAACAGAGGTTTATTGTGAGTTGATGAAAGGGATTCAAACCATTGACAGGCTTGAATACATTTGACAATTATATCGTTGACCAGGTGTCTATTTCACAGTGAGCACGAGATCAGGATCAGGTATTTTCAGTCGCAGTTTAAAATCAGAGAGCCGCTCACACACAGATTTACACGAATTCAATGGTGACAGTCACTTACCAGGAACACCAACAATAGCCAGGATTGGGTAGAATACTTTCTCAGCAATATCAATTGGACGATGCATTTTCAGTGTGAAGTGATGTGTCCCTTCCTGCGATTGGCAATCTCTCTGTCTAAAACTCTGAGGTTATATATTCTCCAAGCTTTTAATTAATACCCTGTGGAACCACACAAGGGAAATTGAGGTTGTGACATCGTTTAACGTATTTTTCAAGATGTGAACAAACAGATTACGATATTGTGTTCAGTGAAAGCAAATATTATTTTTCTGAGTGAGTGACCTCTTTGCAAACACTGGACGGTGTTGATCACATTGTTCAACTAACATTAACAGAAAGGATGCTGTCCACTCAGACACCATCAGTCCCATCTCTACATCTCCGATTGTTTCAGTGATAACCCTCACTCCACTGTAACCATTCAGTGATTCAGTTCCAATTATCAGTGTGTTTCTCAGGGTGGTTCCAATGCACTCTGGGTTGTAGCTGTCTCTCTAACTGTGACCATTCAGAGATTCAGTTCCAATTGTCAGTGTGTTTCTCTGGGTGGGTCCACTGCACTCTGGGGTGTAGCTGCCTCTGTAACTGTGACCATTCAGTGATTCAGTTCCAATTGTCAGTGTGTTTCTCTGGGTGGGTCCACTGCACTCTGGGGTGTAGCTGTCTCTGTAACTGTGACCATTCAGTGATTCAGTTCCAATTGTCAGTGTGTTTCTCTGGGTGGTTCCAATGCACTCTGGGTTGTAGTTGTCTCTCTAACTGTGACCATTCAGAGATTCAGTTCCAATTGTCAGTGTGTTTCTCTGGGTGTTTCCACTGCTCTCTGGGATGTAGCTGCCTCTGTAACTGTGACCATTCAGTGATTCAGTTCCAATTTTCAGTGTGTTTCTCTGGGTGGTTCCACTGCACTCTGGGGTGTAGCTGTCTCTGTAACTGTGACCATTCAGTGATTCAGTTCCAATTGTCAGTGTGTTTCTCTGGCTGGTTCCACTGCACTCTAGGGTGTAGTTGTCTCTGTGACGGTGACCATTCAGTGATTCAGTTCCAATTGTCAGTGTGTTTCTCTGGGTGGTTCCACTGCACTCTAGGGTGTAGTTGTCTCTGTGACGGTGACCATTCAGTGATTCAGTTCCAATTGTCAGTGTGTTTCTCTGGGTGGTTCCACTGCACTCTAGGGTGTAGCTGCCTCTGTAACTGTGACCACTCAGTGATTCAGTTCCAAATGTCAGTGTGTTTCTCTGGGTGGGTCCACTGCACTCTGGGGTGTAGCTGCCTCTGTAACTGTGACCATTCAATGATTCAGTTCCAATTGTCAGTGTGTTTCTCTGGGTGGTTCCACTGCACTCTGGGGTGTAGCTGTCTCTGTAACTGTGACCATTCCTTTATTTTATTTCAGTAGTTTCCGTTTGAGCATAAATAGAACATTTCAATGTCTCCAAAATCTGGAACTATTTAAAGTGCAAAGTATGTGATCCCAAATCTAAATCTAATTCAGCCCCTCAAACTAAGAAAATATTTAGAATCATTGGAACCTCAAACTCAGAGGCTGCAGCAGCAACACACTCATCACCTCAGAGAGCAGCATTAATACATAGTCAGCAGTGAAAACTAGTACCCCGTCTCTAACTGACACCGGCCTCCATCTGATACACACACTTCAACTGGGAGAGAGGCGGGGTGAGATGTGGAGGAAGAGAGAACTGGTGTGTGAGATGTGCTGATAGAAGACAGGGTGAGAGAGAAAGAGGGTGTGAGGAGAGATATTGGGAGAGAAAGAGGGTGGAGAAATAAAGGATAAAACGGGAGAAGGAGGTGGATTGTCTGAGAGAAAGGGAAGCAGATAGTGGAGAGGGTGAGTGGCTGACGGAGGCAGATTGGGTGAGAAGGATGGTGTATTAAATACTCACATAATCTTAGACATAAGTACAGGAGAGAGTGACTGAGTGACTGAGGGAGCGGGAGAGGGAACGATTGTGAGGGAAAGTGTGAGAGAGGGAAACAGAGTGAGAGAAAGTGTGATAGTGGGAAAGAGTGTGAGAGAACGTGTGAGAGAGGGAAAGAGTGTGAGAGAAAATGTGAGAGAGGGAAAGAGAGTCAGAGAAAGTGTGAAAGAGGGAAAGAGTGTGAGAGAAAGTGTGAGAGAGGGAACGAGTGTGAGAGAAAGTGTGAGAGAGGGAAAGAGAGTCAGAGAAAGTGTGAAAGAGGGAAAGAGTGTGAGAGAAAGTGTGAGAGAGGGAACGAGTGTGAGAGAAAGTGTGAGAGAGGGAAAGAGAGTCAGAGAAAGTGTGAGAGAGGGAAAGAGTGTGAGAGAAAGTGTGAGAGAGGGAACAAGTGTGAGAGAAAGTGTGAGAGAGGGAAAGAGTTTAAGACAAAGTGTGAGAGAGTGAAATAGAGTCAGAGACATTGTGAGAGAGGGAAAGAGAGTGAGAAAAAGTGTGAGAGAGGGAAAGTGTGAGAGAGGGAAAGAATGTGAGAGAACGTGTGAGAGAGAGAAAGAGTGTGAGAGAAATTGTGAGAGATGGAAAGAGAGTGAGAGAAATTGTGAGAGAGGGAATGAGAGTGAGAAAAAGTGTGAGAGAGGGAAAGTGTGAGAGAGGGAAAGATTGTGAGAGACATTGTGAGAGAGAGAAAGAGAGTGAGAGAAATTGTGAGAGAGGGAAAGAGAGTGAGAAAAACTGTGAGAGAGGGAAAGAGAGCGAGAGAAAGTGTGAGAGAGGGAAAGTGTGTGAGAGAAAGTGTGAGAGAGGGATAGAGAGTGAGAGAAAGTGTGAGAGAGGGAAAGAGTGTTAGAGAAATTGTGAGAGAGGGATAGAGAGTGAGAGAAAGTGTGAGAGAGGGACAAAGTGTGAGAGAGAGAAAGAGTGTGAGAGAAAGTGTCATTGAGGGAGTTTTGTGAGAGGGAGGGAGGCATGGAGGGAGAGAGATATAGGGATGGAGAGAGAGAGGGACATAGTGTGAAAGTGTCTAACGGAGATGTGAGAGAGGGAGGGAGGGAGGCATGATGCAGAGAGAGAGCGGGGGGGGGGGAGAGTGAGAGAGAGGGACAGAATGTGAGAGAGAGGTAAGTGTGAGACAAGGGAAATCTGCTAGAGAGAGTGGGAGAGTGGGAGTGAGTATCTATGAAGAAGAAAGTATGTGAGAGGCAGGAATTTGAGAGAGGGAGTGTGAGAGATGGAGGGATTGTGAGAGATGGAGGGTGAGAGAGGGAGAGAGTGTGAGGAAGGGAGAGTGAGTGAGACAGGTAGATTGTGTTAGACAGGGAAAGAGTGTGAAAGAGGGAGAGAGTCTGACAGGGAGACAAAGTGGGAGACAGTGGGAGAGAGGGAGGGTGACTGAGGTAGAGAATGTGTCAGAGGGAGAGAATGTGAGGGGGAGAGTGTGAGAGAGGGTGAGAGTGCTAGAGAGGGAGGGAGTACAAAAGAGAGAATATGAAAGGGGAGAGGGGGAGAGAGTGTGAAAGAGGGAGAAATTGTGAGAGAGGGAGGGTGAGAGAGTGAGAGAGTGTGAGAGAGTGAGACACTGTGAGAGAGGGAGGGAGTGTGAGAGGGGGACAGAATGTGATAGAGGGAGAGAGTGTCAGAGAGGGAGAAAATGTGAGAGAGGGAGAGAGTGTGAGAGAGGGAGAAAGTGTGAGAGAGGGAGACAGTGTGGGAGAGGGAGAGAGTGTCAGAGAGGGAGAGAGTGTGAGAGAGTGTGAGAGAGAGAGTGTGTGGGAGGCAGTGTGGGAGAGGCAGAGAGTGTGAGAGTGGGAGGGATTGTTGAGAGGGAGAGAGTGTGAGCGAGGGAGAGTGTGAGAGAGGGAGAGAGTGTGAGAGGGGGAGAGCGTGTGGGAGAGGGGGAGAGTGTGAGAGAGGGAGAGAGTGTCAGAGAGAGAGACAGTGTGAGAGAGGGAGAGAGTGTGAGAGTGTGAGGGATTGTTGAGAGGGAGAGAGTGTGAGCGATGGAGAGAGTGTGAGAGAGGGAGACAGTCTGGGAGAGGGAGAGAGTGTGAGCGAGGGAGACAGTATGAGAGTTGGTGACAGTGTGGGAGAGGGAGAGAGTGTGAGAGTGGGTGACAGTGTGGGAGAGGGAGAGAGGGAGAGAGTGTGAGAGTGGGTGACAGTGTGAGAGAGGGAGAGAGAGGGAGAGTGGGTGACAGTGTGGGAGAGGGAGAGAGTGTGAGAGTGGGAGGCAGTGTGGGAGAGGGAGAGAGTGTGAGAGTGGGAGGCAGTGTGGGAGAGGGAGAGGGTGTGAGAGTGGGAGGCAGTGTGGGAGAGGGAAAGAGTGTGAGAGTGGGAGGCAGTGTGGGAGAGGGAGAGAGTGTGGGAGAGAGTGTGAGAGTGGGAGGCAGTGTGGGAGAGGGAGAGAGTGTGAGAGTGGGTGACAGTGTGGGAGAGGGAGAGAGTGTGAGAGAGGGAGAGAGTGTGAGAGTGGGTGACAGTGTGAGAGAGGGAGTGAGAGGGAGAGTGGGTGACAGTGTGAGAGAGGGAGAGAGTGTGAGAGAGGGAGAGAGTGTGAGAGAGGGAGAGAGTGGGAGGCAGTGTGGGAGAGGGAGAGAGTGTGAGAGTGGGAGGCAGTGTGGGAGAGGGAGAGAGTGTGAGAGTGGGAGGCAGTGTGGGAGAGGGAGAGAGTGTGAGACTGGGTGACAGTGTGGGAGAGGGAGAGAGTGTGAGAGTGGGTGACAGTGTGAGAGAGGGAGTGAGAGGGAGAGTGGGTGACAGTGTGAGAGAGGGAGAGAGTGTGAGAGAGGGAGAGAGTGTGAGAGTGGGAGGCAGTGTGGGAGAGGGAGAGAGTGGGAGGCAGTGTGGGAGAGGGAGAGAGTGTGAGAGTGGGAGGCAGTGTGGGAGAAGGAGAGAGTGTGAGAGTGGGAGGCAGTGTGGGAGAGGGAGAGAGTGTGAGACTGGGTGACAGTGTGGGAGAGGGAGACAGTGTGAGAGTGGGAGACAGTATGAGAGTGGGTGACAGTGTGGGAGAGGGAGAGTGAGAGTGGGTGACAGTGTGGGAGAGGGAGAGAGTGTGAGAGAGGGAGACAGTGTGAGAGTGGGAGAGAGTGTGGGAGAGGGAGACAGTGTGAGAGTGGGTGGCAGTGTGGGAGAGGGAGAGAGTGTGAGAGAGGGAGAGAGTGAGACACTGTGAGAGATGAAGGGAGTGTGAGAGAGAGAGAGAGAGAGAGAGTGAGAGAGGGAGAAAGTGTGGGAGAGGGATAGAGTGTGAGAGAGGGAGGGATTGTTGAGAGGGAGAGAGTGTGAGAGAGGGAGAGAGTGTGAGAGAGGGAGAGAGTGTGGGAGAGGGAGAGAGTGTGAGAGAGGGAGGGATTGTTGAGAGGGAGAGAGTGTGAGCGAGGGAAAGAGTGTGAGAGTGGGTGACAATGTGAGAGAGGGAGAGAGTTTGAGAGAGGGAGACAGTGTGAGAGAGGGAGAGAGTGTGAGAGAGGGAGACAGTGTGAGAGAGGGAGACAGTGTGGGAGAGGGAGAGAGTGTGATAGTGGGTGACAGTGTGGGAGAGGGAGAGAGTGTGAGAGTGGGAGGGATTGTTGAGAGGGAGAGAGTGTGAGCGAGGGAGAGAGTGTGAGAGAGGGATAGTGTGAGAGAGTGAGGGTGAGGGAGGGAGAGAGTGCAAGGGAGAGATAGAGTGTGAGGGAGTGTTCTTGGAGATATGGGAAACTGGCTATCATGTGGGAAACACAATACCGATTAATACATTTGCTGAGTAAACAAACTTGTTCCTAAATTATAAAATCAGATCCTGGATGAAGTAAATGTCCTCCATGCAGTATTGCACCATTTAAGTTGTGAATAACTGACAGAGTGTGATAGGTCAGTTATTGTGCAGAGCTGGAATAGAACTTGTCTTTCCCCAGTCAGAGGCCAGAAAGCAAACACGTGGCACAGCCGCTTTTAAAAATAATTGTAAAGCAACCTGAAAAAAGATAGACCTCCCTCTAATGATTAAATGTGCGTCTGCTTTTATTGGGAGCAACACAGATGTTTTCAATATTAAAGCACAGGCAGCGCCCAGGGTCAGACAGATTGGAACTTACAATGAAGTTGATGCTGTGAAGTAAGCAGTGAGCTAAAGCGGGCGCTGGGTTCACACATGGACACAGTGAATAGAAAGGATTACAGTGAGAATACTCGCGGTGCTGGGGAACTTGGAGGGAACCTGCAGGTGTTGGTCCCATCATCTCACAGCCAGACCACATCCAAAGCCTTAAAAGTGCGTGAAGTGCCGAAGGAGGCCATTCATTCCTGGGGCTGGTTTAGCACACTGGGATAAATCGCTGGCTTTTAAAGCAGACCAAGGCAGGCCAGCAGCACGGTTCAATTCCCGTACCACCCTCCCCGAACAGGCGCCGGAATGTGGCGACTAGGGGCTTTTCACTGTAACTTCATTTGAAGCCTACTTGTGACAATAAGCGATTTTCATTTCATTTCATTCCATTTCATTTCATTCCGTTTGACCTCAGCGGCTCTGTAGATGAGCAGATGATTCAATCCCACTTCACCGCCCTTTCCCTGGAGACGTACATTTGATTTCTGTCACTCCTACCATTCCCTGTGAAACCACTGTTGTATCTGCCGGCACCAGTGTCCCAGGCCGTGCAGACCAGATCAGAACCACTCGCTGTGTGAATCGTTTAGAAGCAGTTTTCCCTTCGGGATGATTGGATTGGCTGGGGCTGGGTTATTGGGAATAAAAGACGATGATGTGAGATTCGTTCCACACATTTAAGATGATATTAGTTTTGGATAATCTGGATGTAAATGAACTATTTCCATGAACAATATAACTATCTGTTGGAAAGATGTAACTGAAATATATGATCATGCAGCTACATTCATCAGCGAGTAATGCAGAGCCGGAGCTGATAACACTTGACAACATGGGGAGACTACACGGTCCCTCACACCTCCTCCACCATTCAATTTAATCACTGCTCAGCTTCTGCCTCAATGTCATTTCCCGCTTGTTCCTCACATCCTTTCATTACCTCATTTTCTGTATTCCCAATAAAAGCAGACGCACATTTAATCATTAGAGGGAGGTCTATCTTTTTTCAGGTTGCTTTACAATTATTTTTAAAAGCGGCTGTGCCACGTGTTTGCTTTCTGGCCTCTGACTGGGGAAAGACAAGTTCTATTCTAGCTCTGCACAATAACTGACCAATCACACTCTGTCAGTTATTCACAACTTAAATGGTGCAAAACAGTCAGTGCAGGGATCCCCTGCGGTCGTTCCCCTGAGAAACAAGTATACCGCTTTGGATACTTGTGGGGGGGACGACTTACCAGGGGTAAGCCATGGGGTACGGGCCTCTGGCACGGAGTCTGTCCCTGTTGCTCAAAAGGGAAGGGGGGAGAGGAGCAGAGCATTAGTAATTGGGGACTCTATAGTCAGGGGCACAGATAGGAGATTTTGTGGGAGCGTGAGAGACTCACATTTGGTATGTTGCCTCCCAGGTGCAAGGGTACGTGATGTCTCGGATCGTGTTTTCCGGGTCCTTAAGGGGGAGGGGGAGCAGCCCCAAGTCGTGGTCCACATTGGCACTAACGACATAGGTAGGAAAGGGGATAAGGATGTCAGGCAGGCTTTCAGGGAGCTAGGATGGAAGCTCAGAACTAGAACAAACAGAGTTGTTATCTCTGGGTTGTTGCCCGTGCCACGTGATAGTGAGATGAGGAATAGGGAGAGAGAGCAATTAAACACGTGGCTACAGGGATGGTGCAGGCGGGAGGGATTCAGATTTCTGGATAACTGGGGCTCTTTCTGGGGAAGGTGGGACCTCTACAGACAGGATGGTCTACATCTGAACCTGCGGGGCACAAATATCCTGGGGGGGGGGGAGATTTGTTAGTGCTCTTTGGGGGGGTTTAAACTAATGCAGCAGGGTCATGGGAACCTGGATTGTAGTTTTAGGGTAAGGGAGAATGAGAGTATAGAGGTCAGGAGCTCAGATTTGACGTCGCAGGAGGGGGCCGGTGTTCAGGTAGGTTGTTTGAAGTGTGTCTACTTCAATGCCAGGAGTATACGAAATAAGGTAGGGGAACTGGCAGCATGGGTTGCTACCTGGGACTTCGATGTTGTGGCCATTTCGGAGACATGGATAGAGCAGGGACAGGAATGGATGTTGCAGGTTCCGGGGTTTAGGTGTTTTAGTAAGCTCAGAGAAGGAGGCAAAAGAGGGGGAGGTGTGGCGCTGCTAGTCAAGAGCAGTATTACGGTGGCGGAGAGGATGCTAGATGGGGACTCATCTTCCGAGGTAGTATGGGCTGAGGTTAGAAACATGAAAGGAGAGGTCACACTGTTGGGAGTCTTCTATAGGCCTCCAAATAGTTCTAGGGATGTAGAGGAAAGGATGGCGAGGATGATCCTGGATAAGAGCGAAAGTAACAGGGTAGTTATTATGGGAGACTTTAACTTTCCAAATATTGACTGGAAAAGATATAGTTCGAGTACATTAGATGGGTCGTTTTTTGTACAGTGTGTGCAGGAGGGTTTCCTGACACAGTTTGTTGACAGGCCAACAAGAGGCGAGGCCACATTGGATTTGGTTTTGGGTAATGAACCAGGCCAGGTGTTGGATTTGGAGGTAGGTGAGCACTTTGGGGACAGTGACCACAATTCGGTGACGTTTACGTTAAGGATGGAAAGGGATAAGTATACACCGCAGGGCAAGAGTTATAGCTGGGGAAGGGCAATTATGATGCCATTAGACGTGACTTGTGGGGGGGGGGGATAAGGTGGAGAAGTAGACTGCAAGTGTTGGGCACACTGGATAAGTGGGGCTTGTTCAAGGATCAGCTACTGCGTGTTCTTGATAAGTATGTACCGGTCAGGCAGGGAGGAAGGCGTCGAGCGAGGGAACCGTGGTTTACCAAAGAAGTGGAATCTCTTGTTAAGAGAAAGAAGGAGGCCTATGTGAAGATGAGGTGTGAAGTTTCAGTTGGGGCGATGGATAGTTACAAGGTAGCGAGGAAGTATCTAAAGAGAGAGCTAAGACGAGCAAGGAGGGGACATGAGAAGTATTTGGCAGGAAGGATCAAGGAAAACCCAAAAGCTTTCTATAGGTATGTCAGGAATAAGCGAATGACTAGGGAAAGAGTAGGACCAGTCAAGGACAGGGATGGGAAGTTGTGTGTAGAGTCTGAAGAGATAGGCGAGATACTAAATGAATATTTTTCGTCAGTATTCACTCAAGAAAAAGGATAATGTTGTGCAGGAGAATGCTGAGCTCCAGGTAAATAGATTAGATGGCATTGAGGTACGTAGGGAAGAGGTGTTGGCAATTCTGGACAGGCTTAAAATAGATAAGTCCCCGGGACCTGATGGGATTTATCCTAGGATTGTCTGGGAGGCCAGGGAAGAGATTGCTGGACCATTGGCTTTGATTTTTATGTCATCATTGGCTACAGGAATAGTGCCAGAGGACTGGAGGATAGCAAATGTGGTCCCTTTTTTCAAAAAGGGGAGCAGAGACAACCCCGGCAACTATAGACCGGTGAGCCTCACGTCTGTAGTGGGTAAAATCTTGGAGGGGATTATAAGAGACAAGATTTATAATCATCTAGATAGGAATAATATGGTCAGGGATAGTCAGCATGGCTTTGTGAAGGGTAGGTCATGCCTCACAAACCTTATCGAGTTCTTTGAGAAGGTGACTGAACAGGTAGACGAGGGTAGAGCAGTTGGTGTGGTGTATATGGATTTCAGCAAAGCGTTTGATAAGGTTCCCCACGGTAGGCTATTGCAGAAAATACGGAGGCTGGGGATTGAGGGTGATTTAGAGATGTGGATCAGAAATTGGCTAGCTGAAAGAAGACAGAGGGTGGTGGTTGATGGGAAATGTTCAGAATGGAGTTCTGTCACAAGTGGAGTACCACAAGGATCTGTTCTGGGGCCGTTGCTGTTTGTCATTTTTTATCAACGACCTAGAGGAAGGCGCAGAAGGGTGGGTGAGTAAATTTGCAGACGATACTAAAGTCGGTGGTGTTGTCGATAGTGTGGAAGGAAGTAGCAGGTTACAGAGGGATATAGATAAGCTGCAGTGCTGGGCTGAGAGGTGGCAAATGGAGTTTAATGTAGAGAAGTGTAAGGTGATTCACTTTGGAAGGAATAACAGGAATGTTGGATATTTGGCTAATGGAAAAGTTCTTGAAAGTGTGGATGAGCAGAGGGATCTAGGTGTCCATGTACATAGATCCCTGAAAGTTGCCACCCAGGTTGATAGGGTGGTGAAGAAGGCCTATGGAGTGTTGGCCTTTATTGGTAGAGGGATTGAGTTCCGGAGTCAGGAGGTCATGTTGCAGCTGTACAGAACTCTGGTACGGCCGCATTTGGAGTATTGCGTACAGTTCTGGTCACCGCATTATAGGAAGGACGTGGAGGCTTTGGAACTGGTGCAGAGGAGATTTACCAGGATGTTGCCTGGTATGGAGGGAAAACCTTACGAGGAAAGTCTGATGGACTTGAGGTTGTTTTCGTTAGAGAGAAGAAGGTTAAGAGGAGACTTAATAGAGGCATACAAAATGATCAGTGGGTTAGATAGGGTGGACAGTGAGAGCCTTCTCCCGCGGATGGAAATGGCTAGCACGAGGGGACATAGCCTTAAACTGAGGGGTAATAGATATAGGACAGAGGTCAGAGGTAGGTTCTTTACGCAAAGAGTAGTGAGGCCGTGGAATGCCCTACCTGCTACAGTAGTGAACTCGCCAACATTGAGGGCATTTAAAAGTTTATTGGATAAACATATGGATGATAATGGTATAGTGTAGGTTAGATGGCTTTTGTTTCGGTGCAACATCGTGGGCCGAAGGGCCTGTACTGCGCTGTATTGTTCTATGTTGTATGTTCTATGTTCTGTAAGAATAATGGAGGCTGACACCCAAAGCAACATTTCAAACCGAGTTGGACATTTACGGCCATAAGACCATAAGACACAGGAGCTGAACTTGGTCACTCGGCCAGGCGAGCCTGCTCATTCAATCATGGCTTATATGTTTCTCACCCTCATTCTCCTACCTTCTCACCTTCTCCCCAGAACCCCTGACCTCCTTATTAACCAAGAACCTATCTATCTCTGTCTTAAAGACGCTCAGTGATTTGGCCTCCACAGCCTTCTGCGGCAAAGAGTTCCACAGATTCACCACCCTCTGGCTGAATAAATTCCTCCTCAGCTCTGTTTTAAAGCATTGTGCCTTTAGTCTGAGATTGTGTCCTCTGCTTCTAGTTTTTCCTACAAGTGGAAACATCCTCTCCACGTCCACTCTGTCCAGGACTCGCAGTATCCTGGAAGTTTCAGTAAGATCCCCCCTCATCCTTCGAAACTCCACGAGTACAGACCCAGAGTCCTCAACCGTTCCTCATACGACAAGCTCTTCATTCCAGGGATCGTTCCACTGAACCTCCTGTGGACCCTTTCCAAGGGAAGCATGCCCTTCTTCAGATACGGGGCCCAAAACTGCTCACAATACTCCAAATGGGGCCTGACCAGAGACTTATACAGCCTCAGAAATACACCCCTGCTCTTGTACTCTCGCCCTCTCGACATGAATGCTAACATTGCATGTGCCTTCCAAACTGCCGACTGAACCTGCACGTTAACCGTAAGAGAATCGTGAACAAGGCCTCCCAAGTCCCTTTGTGCTCCTGATTTCCGAAGCATTTCCCCATTTAGAGAATAGTCAATTCCTCCTTCTAAAGTGCATAACCTCACACTTTTCCACATTGTATTCCATCTGCCACGTCTTTGTAGAATCTCCGAGTCGCAAAGTCCTTCTGCAGCACCCCCCCACCCCGCCCCCACCACCGCTTCCTCAATACCACCTGTCCCTCTCCAGATCTTTGTATCATCTGCAAACTTAGCAACAGTGCCTTCAGCTCCTTCTTCCAGATCATTAATATATATTGTGGAAAGTTGTGGTCCCAGCACAGACCCCTGAGGCACACCACTAGACACGGCTGCCATCCTGAAAAATACCCCTTTATGCCGCTCTCTGCCTCTGCCAGTCAGCCAATTCTTTTTGCATCCCAGGATCTTACCCTGAACACCATGGGCTCTTAACCAATTTAACAGCCTCCTGTGCGGCACCGTATCAAATGCCTCCTGGGAATCTAAATAAATCTTACCGCTGGTTCTCCTTTATCTAACTTCCGTGTTACTTCCTCAAAGAGAACTCTAACAGATTTGTCAGGCATGACCTCCCCTTGACGAAGCCGAGCTGACTCAGTCCTATTTTACCATGCACTTCCAAGTACTCCGCAATCTCATCTTTAATAATGGATCTAAAATCTCACCAATTACCGAAGTCAGGCTAACCGGCCGATAATTTCCCGTCTTCTGCCTCCCTCCCTTCTTAACCAGCGATGCGACATTAGCCACTTTCCAGTCCTCTGGGACCCTTTCTGCCTTCAGTGATTCCTGTACGATTCCCGCCACTGCCTCCACAATCTCCTCAGCTATCTCTTTTAGAACCCTGGGATGTAGTCCATCCGGTCCAGGTCATTCATCCACCTTCAGACCTTTCATTGTGGGCAGAACCTTCTCCTTAGTGATGGCCACGGCACTCCCCTCTGCCCCCTGGCTCTCCTGGAGCTCTGGCATCCCACTGGTGTCTTCCACCGTGAAGACTGGTGCAAAGTAAGTATACAGCTCGCCTGCCATTTCTTTGTTGCCTATTATTGCTTCTCCAGTCACATTTTACAGGAATCCAATGTCTTTTTTTGTCTCTCTCTTACCTTTTATGTATTGAAAAAAACATCTCCCTATCTTCTTTTACATTACTAATTAGCTTGCCCTCAAATTTCATCTCCTTCTTTATTGCTTTTTCAGTTGTCCTCCTCTCGTGATTAAAGGCTTCCCAATTTTCTGGCATCAAACTATTCCGCGCCACATTGTATGCTTTTTATTTTGCATTACCGCTGTCCTTGACTTCCCTCATCAGCCATGGATTCCTTGTGCTCCCCTTGGCATGTTTCCTCCTCCTTGGGATGAAATTATGTTGTTCCACCCGAATAACCCCCCACAACTGATGCCATTGCTGTTCCAATGTCTGTCCTGCTAGGCTCCTTCTCCAATCTACTCAGGCCAGCTCCTCCCTCATGTATTTGTAGTTACCTCTATTTAATTGTAATACTGTTACATCTGACTCCAGCTTCTCCCTCTCAAACTGCAGGGTAAGTTATATCATATTGTGGTCACTGCGCCCTTCGGGTTCCTTCACCTTATGTTCACTAATCAAGTCTGCTTAAGTTCCCTAATCAAGTCTGCCTCACTACACATCACCAAATCCAGAATTGCCTGTTCACAAATCGGCTCTGTCACAAGCTGCAAAAAAAACATCTCTTAGACATTCCACAAATTCCTTTTCTTGGGATCCACGACCAACCTGATTTTCCCAGTCCACCTGCATATTGAAGTCCCCCATGATTCTTGTAATATTGCCTTTTTTACATGCCTTATCGATCTCCTGATTTAATTTCTGCTCCACATCCTGACTCCTGCTCGGGGCCCTGCAAATAATTCCCATCAAGGTCTTTTTATCGACTCCATTCCTCAACTCTGTCCACAGAGAATCTATGCCTTCTGATCCTATATCGCTCCTCGCTATCGATTTAACTTCACTCCTTACTAACAATAGAGCCCCGCCTCCTTTACCCATCTGCCTGTCATTTCGATAGAACACTTGCACATTTTGATCCCAGCCCTGATCACCTTGCAGCCACGTCTCTGTGATTCCAACAACATCGTACCAGCCAATTTCAATGTGCGCAACATGCAAATTCACCTTGTTCCGTACACTGCGCACATTTAGGTCCACCACCCTCAATGCTGCATTGAGCACCTCCCTTCTCACCCTCGGCACCTTTTTTACTCTGCCTGAGGGTGATGTTGTTCAGGTATTTGTGTTCTCCATTTCCCCTTCAGTTATTACACCTGCTGAGCTACCGCTCTGGTTCCCACCCCCTTTCATATTAGTTTCAATTCTCCCGGGTGACACTAACAAACCTCCCAGCGAGGATAGTGATGCCCCTCCAGTTTAGATGCTGCCCGCCCTTCTTGTCCAGGTCCCACCTGTCCCGGAAGATAGCCCAATGGCCCAGATATCTGAAACCCTCCCTCCTACTCCACCAGTTTAGCCACGTGTTTAGCTGCACTATCCTCTTATTTCTGGCCTCACTGTCACGTGGCACTGGGAATAACCCTGAGAGTAATCCTCAGAGGACCCGGAGGAAACCCACGCAGGCACGAGGAGAATGTGCAGACTCCGCACAGACAGTGACCCAAGCCGGGAATCGAACCTGGGACCCTGGAGCTGTGAAACAACAGGCTTCACGCCTCTGTGCTACTGTGCCGGCCTTCAAATCAGGAATCCTGAAGAATTGGGAGAGTGTCGGTATCACGGAGAGCTGTGGATCTGCTGTGTAATACTGAGAAATAAATCACCAAGGCCATGGCCGGGTTTGATTCTCCTCCAATCCGCCAGCTCCAATCTTAACCATCGCATTAGACCCCGGCATCGATCAGTCCATTAAGCCTGGGAAACAGACTCTAATTGATAAATAATGAATGGAAACGATGGTTGATCACTCTCTTATTGTGAAACAGTCAGTATTTTCCTGAGGAGATACACTAGAGGATGCAGAAGGGAACCAAAAGGGCCAGTCTCCCCAACAACACCAGCGGGAGCTTGTGGTTATCCAGTTGTGGCAGTCAGATAGCCTCAATAATTCAAATAAATATGTGACACAATATATAATTGTTTTTGAGCCCATTACTTCCCGGATTCAATTATTTCAATTGCTGGGACGTCTTCAGTAGAAACAGGCAGAGAGATCACAAAGTATTCCACCACATAGCAGCGATATTTCTAGTAATTAATGGAATTAAAACGTGAAAGATAATTTCTGATACTCATAGACATTTTCAAATGCATATAATTTTGAAAAGTATAAAGATTTCTAGATATATTCAGTAATCATTGGACTGAAAATAATCATGTTCCTGGCATGATGATTCTATAGAAAGATAATCACAGTTTAGTTAATTGTGAGCAGAAATGTGCATGTTCAGTTTATTGTGTTATTATAGGAAGGTCAGGAATTACTGACTCTATTTGAAAGAACAATCTTATTATGATTAATGTCTGAACAATATTAATTTACGCCTCTGATTACTGGAATAATCAATCCTTCAATAATCACTTTCAAAGTTGCAGTTAAATGTTTTTCGTTATTTACTGTGTTCAATGGACTGAAAACGAATGTGATGCTTTCTATCAATGTTGTGCAAACATGATGGTGTAATATGTGTCATCCTGCCTTCCATCATTGGATTTCAGAGATCATAGAATTTCAATTGCAGAAGGAGGACATTCGGCCCATCGAGTCTGCACCGCCTCTTGGAAAGAGCACCTACCCAAGCCCACACCTCTACCCTATCCCCATAACCCAGTAACCCCATCTAAGCGAAGAGAAATTTAGCGTGGCCAATCCACCTAACCTGCACATCTTTCGATTGTGGGAGACAATCAGAGCACCCGGAGGAAACCCACGCAGACACGGGGAGACACGGGGAGAACGTGCAGACTCTGCACAGACAGTGACCCAAGCCGGGAATCGAACCTGGGACCCTGGCGCTGTGACGTCATAGTGGTAACCACTATGCTACCGTGCTGCCCGATTTGCTCAGCTTTCTTTGGGAGAAACAGACAGAGAGAATTCTCACACTATTCAGTCATGGCACAACTATGATCAATGAAATTAAATCCTGAGATATAATTGCTGGTATCATAGACATGGGGAATATTTCCCAATACATATCTTTGTGGGTAGTTAAAAGATTTATTCATACCGTTAGTGATCAATGGATTAATCAGTTTCTTGCCATGATAATTCTCTTGGAAAATGACTATCGGTTTAATGTCCTGTACCCGGTTCTCCGTCCCGCCAGCCCCGTTATCCGGCGCTGCCCACCCACCGCCACAACGGGATTCTCCGTTCCCGCAGCCGGTCAATGAGGTTTCCCATTGTGACCACCCCACGACATCGAGAAACCCACCGACATGGGTGCGATGCCGATGGGATTGGAGGATGCTGCCGAGGGAGAATCCCATTGATTGGGATTGTGAGCCGAACAAATGCATTTTTAATTGATGCTATTATTGTTGTGTGGTCAGGAATTACAGATTCTATTCCACTGATTAACAATCTCCATTTGATTGTGGTCTGAACAGTAATTAGAAACCGCCTGTAATTATTGCAATGAACAATCCTTTGACAATCACAGTGAAAGATGCAATGACATGTTTTTAATCATTTGCTGTGTTTTATGGACTGAAAACTAATTTGATAATTTCTATCAATGTTGCACAAGTAATAATTAGTTGTGTAATGCTAGTTCGACTTTAACATAATGAGCTGTTCACTGATTTAACTCAACCTCGCAATGAATGAATGAGATAATTGTTTATTGGACCAAACAATCAATTCAAGGTCACTCTGATTATTGGGATGAACTATGTTAACAGGTGATTAATCTTCACAGAAAATAATTAAATAATTCAAATAAAAAGCAGTAGACCCGTCAGAATTTCACCAGTTTAAATACATTTAATGCTGGGCCTCTGGCAATCATTGATTAAAATATCTGAGCCATTTTAACAGCTAGTTCTTCCATATTCGCTTTGATTATTGGGTGTAATGATTAAAAGTTAGATACTTTAACTCTTGGACTGATGAAGAAATTTCTCTTCACTTTTATACGTAATCCAAGCAGTATAACATGTGTTGGCCCTCAGGACAATCTCAACGAAAGGACATTTGAAAAGGGACCTGTTGCAGTGACTGATGTTGTCTCCAAATCCCGCAGCCCACTCACCCCTCTCTGGGGTTGGGTGATCTCTGGGGTTGGGTGATCTCTGGCGTTGGGTGATCTCTGCGGTTGGGTGATCTCTGGGGTTGGGTGATCTCTACCGTTGGGTGATCTCTGGGGTTGGGTGATCTCTGGGGTTGGGTAATATTTGGGGTTGGGTGATCTCTGGGGTTGGGTGATCTCTGGGGTTGGGTGATCTCTGGGGATTGGTGATTTCTGGCGTTGGGTGATATCTGGGTTTGGATGATCTCTGGGTTTCTGTGATCTTTGGCGTTGGGTGATATCTGGGGTTGGGTGATATCGGGGATTGGGTGATACCTGGGCTTGGGTGATCTCGGGGACTGGGTGATATCGGTGATTGGGTGATATCTGGGGTTGGGTGATCTCGGGGATTGGGTGATATCGGTGATTGGGTGATATCGGGGATTGGGTGATATCTGGGATTGGGTGAACTCGGGGATTGGGTGACATCGGGATTGGGTGATATCTGGGATTGGGTGATATCGGGGATTGGGTGATATCTGGGGTTGGGTGATATCGGGGATTGGGTGATATCTGGGGTTGGGTGATCTCTGGCATTGGGTGATATCTGGGTTTGGATGATCTCTGGGGTTGGGTGATCTCTGTGGTTGGGGATCTCTGGGGTTGGGTGATCTCTGGGATTGGGTGATATCTGGGGTTGGGTAATATCTGGGGTTGGGTAATCTCTGGCCTTGGATGACCTCTGTGGTTGGGTGATCTCTGGGGTTGGGTGATCTCTGGGGTTGGGTGATCTCTGGGGTTGGGTGATATCCGGGATAGGGTGATATCTGGGATTGGGTGATGGAACATAGAACATAGAACGATACAGCGCAGTACAGGCCCTTCGGCCCACGATGTTGCACCGACATGGGAAAGCAAAAAAACAAAAGACATCTAACCTACACTATGCCATTATCATCCATATGGTTATCCAATAAACTTTTAAATGTCCTCAATGTTGGCGAGTTCACTACTGTTGCAGGTAGTGCATTCCACGGCCTCACCACTCTTTGCATAAAGAACCTACCTCTGACCTCTGTCCTATATCTATTACCCCTCAGTTTAAGGCTATATCCCCTCTTGCTAGCCATTTCCATCCGCGGGAGAAGGCTCTCACTGTCCACCCTATATAACCCCCTGATCATTTTGTATGCCTCTATTAAGTCTCCTCTTAACCTTCTTCTCTCTAACGAAACAACCTCAAGTCTATCAGCCTTTCCTCATAAGATTTTCCTTCCATACCAGGCAACATCCTGGTAAATCTCCTCTGCACCCGCTCCAAAGCTTCCACGTCCTTCCTATAAAGTGGTGACCAGAACTGTACGCAATACTCCAAATGCGGCCGTACCAGAGTTTTGTACAGCTGCAACATGACCTCATGACTCCGGAACTCAATCCCTCCACCAATAAAGGCCAACACTCCATAGGCCTTCTTCACAACCCTATCAACCTGGGTGGCAACTTTCAGGGATCTATGTACATGGAATCCTAGATCCCTCTGCTCATCCACACTTCCAAGAACTTTGCCATTAGCCAAATATTACGCATTCCTGTTATTCCTTCCAAAGCGAATCACCTCACACTTCTCTACATTAAACTCAATTTGCCACTTCTCAGCCCAGCTCTGCAGCTTATCTATGTCCCTCTGTCACCATCTACATCCTTCCACACTGTCGACAACACCACCGACTTTAGTGTCTTCTGCAAATTTACTCACCCACCCTTCTGCGCCCTCCTCTAGGTCATTGATAAAAATGACAAACAGCAACGGCCCCAGAACAGATCCTTGTGGTACGCCACTTGTAACTGAACTCCATTCTGAACATTTCCCATCAACCACCACCCTCTGTCTTCTTTCAGGTAGCCAATTTCTGATCCACATCTCTAAATCACCCTCAATCCCCAGCCTCTGTATTTTCTGCAATAACCTACCGTGGGGAACCTTATCAAACGCTTTACTGAAATCCGTATACACCACATCAACTGATCTACCCTCGTCTACCTGTTCAGTCACCTTCTCAAAGAACTCGATGAGGTTTGTGAGGCATGACCTACCCTTCACAAAGCCATGCTGACTATCCCTGATCATATTATTCCTATCCAGATGATTATAAATCTTGTCTCTTATAATCCCATCCAAGACTTTACCCACTACAGGCGTGAGGCTCACCGGTCTATAGTTGCAGGGGTTGTCTCTACTCCCCTTCTTGAACAAAGGGACCACATTTTCTCTCCTCCAGTCCTCTGGCACTATTCCTGTAGCCAATAATGACATAAAAATAAAAGCCAAAGGCACAGCAATCTCTTCCCTGGCTTCCCAGAGAATCCTGGATAAATCCCATCAGGCCCCGGGGTCTTATCTATTTTCAGCCTGTCCAGAATTGCCAATACCTCTTCCCTACGTACCTCATTGCCATCTATTCTAATTGCCTGGTTCTCAGCATTCTCCTCCACAACATTATCTTTTTCCTGAGTGCTCTCTGGGATTGGGTGATATCTGGGGTTGGGTGATCTCTGGGGTTGGGTGATCTCTGGGGTTGGGTGATCTCTGGGGTTGGGAGATCTCTGCCGTTGGGTGATCTCTGGGGTTGGGTGATCTCTGGGGTTGAGTGATATCCGGGGTGGGGTGATATCGGGTTGGTTGATCTCTGGGGTTGGGAGATCTCTGCCGTTGGGTGATCTCTGGGGTTGGGTGATCTCTGGGGTTGGGTGATCTCTGGGGTTGGGAGATCGCTGCCGTTGGGTGATCTCTGGGGTTGGGTGATCTCTGGGGTTGAGTGATATCCGGGGTGGGATGACATCTGGGGTTGGGTGATCTCTGGCGTTGGGTGATATCTGGGGTTGGGTGATATCTGGGGTTGGGTGATTTCTGGGTTTCGCTAATGTCTGGGCGTTGGGTGATCTCTGGGGATGCGTGATCTCCGGGGTTGGGTGATATCTGGAGTTGGGTGATCTCTGGGGCATGATGATATCTGGGGATGGGGAATCTCTGGGCCTGGGTTATCTCTGAGGTTGGGTGATCTCGGGGGGGATGGGGGGGGTGGGTAATCTCCGGCGTTGGGTGATATCGGGGTAGGGTGATGTCTGGGGTTGGGTGATGTCTGGGGTCGGTTGATCTCGGTGGTTGGGTGATCTCTGGGGTTGGGTGATCTCACGGGTTGGGTGATATCCGGGGGAGGGTGCTATCTCGGGTTGGGTGATATCTGGGGTTGGGTGATATCTGGGTTTGGGTAATATCTGGGGGTTGGGTGATATCTGGGGTGGGTCATATCTGGGATTGGGTGATCTCTGGGGTTGGGTGATATCCAGGGTAGGGTGATATCTGGGGTTGGGTGATATCTGGGTTTGGATGATATCTGGAGTTGGGTGATCTATGGGGTAGGGTGATATCCGGGGGGTAGGGTGATATCTGGGGTTTGGTGATCTCCAGGGTTGGGTGGTATCCGGGGTTGGGTGATATCTGGGGTTGGGTGATATGTGGGGTTGGGTGATCTCTGGGGTTGGGTGATCTCTGAGATTGGGTGATCTCTGGGGTTGGGTGATATCTGGGTTTGGGTGATTTCTGGGGTTGGGTGATATCTGGGGTTTGGTGATATCTGCGGTTGGGTGAGATCTGGGGTTGGTTGATATCTGGGGTGGGGTGATATCTGGGGTTGGGTTATTTCTGGTTTTCGGTGATCTCTGGCATTGGGTGATATCTGGGGATAGGTGATCTCTGGGTTTGGGTGATTTCTGGGCTTGGGTGATCTCTGGGCTTGGGTGATATATGGCGTTGGGTGATCTCTGGGGTTGGGTGATCTCTGGGGTTGGGTGATCTCTGGGACTGGGTGATATCTGGGGTTGGGTGATCTCTGGGGTTGGGTGATATCTGGGGTTGGGTGATCTCCTGAGTTGGGTGATCTCTGGGACTTGGTGATATCTGGGATTGGGTGATCTCTGGGATCGGGTGATATCTGGGGTTGGGTGATATCTGGGGTTGGGTGATATCTGGGGTTGGGTGATATCTGGGGGTTGGGTGATATCTGGGGTGGTTGATATCTGGGGTTGGGTGATCTCTGGGGTTGGGTGACATCCGTGGTCGGGTGATATCTGGGGTTGGGTGAGATCTGGGGTTGGTTGATATCTGGGGTTGGTGAGGTCTGGGGTTGGTTGATATCTGGGGTAGGGTGATATCTGGGGTTGGGTTATTTCTGGGTTTGGGTGATCTCTGGGGTTGGGTGATATATGGCGTTGGGTGATCTCTGGGGTTGGGTGATCTCTGGGACTGGGTGATCTCTGGGATTGGGTGATCTCTGGGGTTGGGTGATAGCTGGAGCTGGGTGATATCTGGGGTTGGGTGATCTCCTGAGTTGGGTGATCTCTGGGGCTGGGTGATATCTGGGGTTGGGTTTCTCTGGGGTTGGGTGATATCATGGTTTGGGTGATATCGGGTTGGGTGATATCTGGGGTCGGGTGATCTCTGGGATTGGGTGATATCTGGGATTGGGTGATCTCTGCGATTGGTGATCTCTGGGTTTGGGTGATCTCTGGGGTTTGATATCTCTGGGGTTTGGTATCTCTGTGGTTGGGTGATCGCTTGGGTTGGGTGATCTCTGGGGTTGGGTGATATCTGGGGTTGGGTGATATCTGGGTTTGGGTGATCTCTGGGATTTGGCGATCTCTGGGATTGGGTTATATCTGAGATTGGGTGATCTCTGGGGTTGGGTGATCTCTGGGGTTGGGTGATCTCTGGAGTTGGGTGAAATCTGGGGTTGGGTGATCTCAAGGGTTGGATGATATCTGGAGTTTGGTGATCTCTGAGGTTGGGTGATCTCTGTGGTTGGGTGATCTCTGAGGTTGGGTGATCTCTGGGGTTGTGTGATATCCGGGGTGGAGTGATGTCTGGGGTTGGGTGATGCCTGGCGTTGGGAGATCTCTGCGGTTGGGTGTTCTCCAGGGTTGGGTGATCTCGGGGGTTGTGTGATATCTGGGGTTGGGTGATATCTGGTGTTGGGTGATTTCTGGGGTTGGGTGATCTCAATGTTTGGGTGATATCCGGGGTTGGGTGATCTCTCGGGTTGGGTGATCTTTGGGGTCGGGCGATCTCTGGGGTTGGGTGATTTCTGGGGTTGAATGATATCCGGGGTTAGGTGATATCCGGAGTTGGGTGATCTCTGGTGTTGGGTGATATCTGTGGTTGGGTGATCTCTCGGGTTGGGTGGTATCTGAGGTTGGGTGATCCCTGGGATTGGGTGAAATCTGCGGTTGGGTGATATCTGGAGTTGAGTGATCTCTGGGGTAGGGTGATACCTGGGTCAGGGTGATATCTGGCGTTGGGTGATATCTGGGGTTGGGTGACCTCTGGGGTTCGGTGATATCCGGGGTTGGGTGATCTCTGTAGGTGGGTGATCTCTAGGGTTGGTTGATCTCAGGGGTTGTGTAATCACTGGGGTTGGGTGATATCTGGGGTTGGGTGATATCTGTGGTTGGGTGATCTCTGGGCGTTGGGTGTTCTCTGGGGTTGGGTGTTACCTGAGGCTGGGTGATCTCTTTGGTTGGCTGAACTCTGGGATTGGGTGATATCTGGGGCTGGGTGATATCTGGGGTTGGGTGATCTCTGGGGTTGGGTGTTCTCTGGGGTTCGGTGATCACTGGGGATGGGTGATGTCTGGGGTTGGGTGATCTCTGGGTGTGGGTGATCTCGGGGGTTGGGTGTTATCCGTGGTTGGGTGATATTCGGAGTTGGGTGATCTCTGGCGTTGGGTGATCTGTGGGGTCGCGTGATCTCTGGATTTGGGTGTTACCTGAGGCTGGGTGATCTCTCTGGTTGGATGAACTCAGGGATTGGGTGATATCTGAGGCTGGGTGATATCTGGGGTTGGGTGATATCTGGGGTTGGGTGATCTCTGGGTTTGGGTGATCTCTGGGTATGGGTGATCTCTGGCTTTTGGTGATCTCTGGGGTTGGGTGATATCCGGGGTAGGGTCATCTCTGGGGTTGGGAGATCCCTGGGGTTGGGTGATCACTGGGGTTAGTTGATCGCTAGTGTTGGGTGATCTCTGGGGTTGGGTCATCTCTGGGTTTGGGAGATATTTGGTGTTGGGTGATATCTGGGGTTGGGTGATATATGGGGTGGGTGATATCTGGGGTTCGGTAATATCTGGGGTTGGGTGATCTCTGGGATTGGGTGATCTCTGAGGTTTGGTGAAATCCGCTGTCGGGTGATATCCGGGGTAGGGTGATATCTGGGGTCGGGTGATCAATGGGGTTGGTTGATCTCTGGGGTTGGGTGATATCTGTGGTTGGGAGATATCTGGGGTTGGGTGATCTCTGGGGTTCGGTGATATCTGGTGTTGGGTGATCTCTGGGGTTGGGTGATATCTGGGGTTGTGTGATCTCTGGGGTTGGGTGATATCTGGGCGTGGGTGATCTCTGGGGTTGGGTAATCTCTGGGGTTGGGTGATCTCTGGAATTGGTTGATATCTGGGGTTGGGTGATATCTGGGGTTGGTTGAACTCTGGAGTTGGGTGATCTCTGGGGTTGAGTGATATCTGGGGTTGGGTGATCTCTGGGATTGGGTGGTATCTGGGGTTGGTTGAACTCTGGAGTTGGGTGATCTCTGGGGTTGAGTGATATCTGGGGTTGGGTGATCTCTGGGATTGGGTGATATCTGGGGATGAGTTTTTCTGGGTTTGGACGATCTCTGTGTTGGGTGATACCGGATTGGGTGATATCTGGGGTTGCGTGATCCCTGGGATTGGGTGATATCTGGGTTTGGGTGATCTTTGGATTGGGTTATATCTTGGGTTGAATTTCTCTGGGGTTGGGTGATCTCTGGCTTTGGGTGATATCTGGGGTTGGGTGATATTGGGGTTCGGTGATCTCTGCCATTGGGTGGTATCTGGAGTTGTGTGATATCTGGGGTTGCGTGATCTCGAGGGTTGGGTGTTATCTGTGGTTCACGATCTCTGGGGTTGGGTGATCTCTGGGGTTGGGTGATCTCTGGGGTTGGGTGATCTCTGGGGTTGGGTGATCTCTGGGGTTGGGTGATCTCTGGGGTTGGGTGATCTCTGGGGTTCGGAGATCTCTGGTGTTGAGTGATATCGGGGGTTGGGTGATATCTGGGGTTAGGTGAAATCTGGTGTTGCGTGATCCCTGGGGTTGGTTGATATCTGGGGTTGGTTGTTCTCTGCGGTTGGTTGATATCTGGGGTTGGGTGATATCTGGGGATGGGTGTTCTCTGCGGTTGGTGATCTCTGGGGTTTGGTGATCACTCGGGTTGGGTGATATCTGGGGTTGAGTGATATCTGGGGTTGGGTGATCTCTGAGGTTGGGTGATATCTGGGGTTGGATGATATCTGTGTTTGGGTGATATCTGGGCGTGGGTGATCTCTGGGGTTGGGCGATCTCTGGGGTTGAGTGATCTCTTGGATTCGTTGATATCTGGGGTTGGGTGATATCTGGGGTTTTTTGAACTCTGGAGTTGGGTGATCTCTGGGGTTGAGTGATATCTGGGGTTGGGTGATCTCTGGGATTGGGTGATATCTGGGGTGGGTTTTCCTGGATTTGGGCGAACTCTGCGTTGGGTGATACCGGATTGGGTGATATCTGGGGTTGGGTGATCACTGGGATTGGGTGATATCTGGGGTTGGGTGATCTCTGGGATTGGGTTATATCTGGGGTTGAGTTTCTCTGTGGTTGGGTGATCTCTGGCTTTGGGTGAAATCTGGGGTTGGGTGATATCTGGGTTTGGGTGATCTCTGCCATTGGGTGATATCTGGAGTTGGGTGATATCTGTGGTTGGCGATCTCTGGGGTTGGGTGATCTCAGGGTTTGGGTGATCTCTGGGGTTGGGTGATCTCTGGGGTTCGGTGATCTCTGGCGTTGAGTGATATCGGGGGTTGGGTGATATCTGGGTTTAGGTGAAATCTGGTGTTGGATGATCCCTGGGGTTGGGTGATATCTGGGGTTGGGTGATATCTGGGGCTGGGTGTTCTCTGCGGTTGGTGATCTCTGGGGTTTGGTGATCACTGGGGTTGGGTGATATCTGGGGTTGGGTGATATCTGGGGTTGGGTGATCTCTGGGGTTGGGTGACATCTGGGATTGGGTGATCTCTTGGGTTGGGTGATCTCTGGGGTCGGGTGATCTCTGGGGTTGGATGATATCGGGGGTTGGGAGATATCTGGTGTTGGGTGATATCAGGGGTTGGGTGACATCTGGGGTTGGGTGATCTCTGGGGCTGGGTGACACCTGGGTAGGGTGATCCCTGGGGGTGATCTCTGGCGGTGATCTCTGGGGGTGATCTCTGGGGTTGGGTGATATCGGGGTGGGATGTTATCTGGGGTTTGGTGATATCTGCGGATGGGTGATATCTGTGGTTGGGAGATATCTAGGTTTGGGTGATCTCTGGGGTTGGGGGATCTCTGGGGTTGGGTGATATCAGAGTTTGGGTGATCTCTGAGTTTGGGTGATATCTGGGGTTGGATGATATCTGGGGTTGGGTGATATCTGGTGTTGGGTGATCTCTGGGGTTGGGTGATATGTGGGGTTGTGTGATCTCTGGGGTTGGGTGATATCTGGGCGCGGGTGATCTCTGGGTGTGGGTGATCTCGGGGGTTGGGTGTTATCCGGGGCTGGGTGATATCCGGGGTTGGGTGATCTCTCGGGTTGGGTGATCTTTGGGGTCGGGCGATCTCTGGGGTTGGGTGATTTCTGGGGTTGAATGATATCCGGGGTTAGGTGATATCCGGAGTTGGGTGATCTCTGGTGTTGGGTGATATCTGTGGTTGGGTGATCTCTCGGGTTGGGTGGTATCTGAGGTTGGGTGATCCCTGGGATTGGGTGAAATCTGCGGTTGGGTGATATCTGGAGTTGAGTGATCTCTGGGGTAGGGTGATACCTGGGTCAGGGTGATATCTGGCGTTGGGTGATATCTGGGGTTGGGTGACCTCTGGGGTTCGGTGATATCCGGGGTTGGGTGATCTCTGTAGGTGGGTGATCTCTAGGGTTGGTTGATCTCAGGGGTTGTGTAATCACTGGGGTTGGGTGATATCTGGGGTTGGGTGATATCTGTGGTTGGGTGATCTCTGGGCGTTGGGTGTTCTCTGGGGTTGGGTGTTACCTGAGGCTGGGTGATCTCTTTGGTTGGCTGAACTCTGGGATTGGGTGATATCTGGGGCTGGGTGATATCTGGGGTTGGGTGATCTCTGGGGTTGGGTGTTCTCTGGGGTTCGGTGATCACTGGGGATGGGTGATGTCTGGGGTTGGGTGATCTCTGGGTGTGGGTGATCTCGGGGGTTGGGTGTTATCCGTGGTTGGGTGATATTCGGAGTTGGGTGATCTCTGGCGTTGGGTGATCTGTGGGGTCGCGTGATCTCTGGATTTGGGTGTTACCTGAGGCTGGGTGATCTCTCTGGTTGGATGAACTCAGGGATTGGGTGATATCTGAGGCTGGGTGATATCTGGGGTTGGGTGATATCTGGGGTTGGGTGATCTCTGGGTTTGGGTGATCTCTGGGTATGGGTGATCTCTGGCTTTTGGTGATCTCTGGGGTTGGGTGATATCCGGGGTAGGGTCATCTCTGGGGTTGGGAGATCCCTGGGGTTGGGTGATCACTGGGGTTAGTTGATCGCTAGTGTTGGGTGATCTCTGGGGTTGGGTCATCTCTGGGTTTGGGAGATATTTGGTGTTGGGTGATATCTGGGGTTGGGTGATATATGGGGTGGGTGATATCTGGGGTTCGGTAATATCTGGGGTTGGGTGATCTCTGGGATTGGGTGATCTCTGAGGTTTGGTGAAATCCGCTGTCGGGTGATATCCGGGGTAGGGTGATATCTGGGGTCGGGTGATCAATGGGGTTGGTTGATCTCTGGGGTTGGGTGATATCTGTGGTTGGGAGATATCTGGGGTTGGGTGATCTCTGGGGTTCGGTGATATCTGGTGTTGGGTGATCTCTGGGGTTGGGTGATATCTGGGGTTGTGTGATCTCTGGGGTTGGGTGATATCTGGGCGTGGGTGATCTCTGGGGTTGGGTAATCTCTGGGGTTGGGTGATCTCTGGAATTGGTTGATATCTGGGGTTGGGTGATATCTGGGGTTGGTTGAACTCTGGAGTTGGGTGATCTCTGGGGTTGAGTGATATCTGGGGTTGGGTGATCTCTGGGATTGGGTGGTATCTGGGGTTGGTTGAACTCTGGAGTTGGGTGATCTCTGGGGTTGAGTGATATCTGGGGTTGGGTGATCTCTGGGATTGGGTGATATCTGGGGATGAGTTTTTCTGGGTTTGGGCGATCTCTGTGTTGGGTGATACCGGATTGGGTGATATCTGGGGTTGCGTGATCCCTGGGATTGGGTGATATCTGGGTTTGGGTGATCTTTGGATTGGGTTATATCTTGGGTTGAATTTCTCTGGGGTTGGGTGATCTCTGGCTTTGGGTGATATCTGGGGTTGGGTGATATTGGGGTTCGGTGATCTCTGCCATTGGGTGGTATCTGGAGTTGTGTGATATCTGGGGTTGCGTGATCTCGAGGGTTGGGTGTTATCTGTGGTTCACGATCTCTGGGGTTGGGTGATCTCTGGGGTTGGGTGATCTCTGGGGTTGGGTGATCTCTGGGGTTGGGTGATCTCTGGGGTTGGGTGATCTCTGGGGTTGGGTGATCTCTGGGGTTCGGAGATCTCTGGTGTTGAGTGATATCGGGGGTTGGGTGATATCTGGGGTTAGGTGAAATCTGGTGTTGCGTGATCCCTGGGGTTGGTTGATATCTGGGGTTGGTTGTTCTCTGCGGTTGGTTGATATCTGGGGTTGGGTGATATCTGGGGATGGGTGTTCTCTGCGGTTGGTGATCTCTGGGGTTTGGTGATCACTCGGGTTGGGTGATATCTGGGGTTGAGTGATATCTGGGGTTGGGTGATCTCTGAGGTTGGGTGATATCTGGGGTTGGATGATATCTGTGTTTGGGTGATATCTGGGCGTGGGTGATCTCTGGGGTTGGGCGATCTCTGGGGTTGAGTGATCTCTTGGATTCGTTGATATCTGGGGTTGGGTGATATCTGGGGTTTTTTGAACTCTGGAGTTGGGTGATCTCTGGGGTTGAGTGATATCTGGGGTTGGGTGATCTCTGGGATTGGGTGATATCTGGGGTGGGTTTTCCTGGATTTGGGCGAACTCTGCGTTGGGTGATACCGGATTGGGTGATATCTGGGGTTGGGTGATCACTGGGATTGGGTGATATCTGGGGTTGGGTGATCTCTGGGATTGGGTTATATCTGGGGTTGAGTTTCTCTGTGGTTGGGTGATCTCTGGCTTTGGGTGAAATCTGGGGTTGGGTGATATCTGGGTTTGGGTGATCTCTGCCATTGGGTGATATCTGGAGTTGGGTGATATCTGTGGTTGGCGATCTCTGGGGTTGGGTGATCTCAGGGTTTGGGTGATCTCTGGGGTTGGGTGATCTCTGGGGTTCGGTGATCTCTGGCGTTGAGTGATATCGGGGGTTGGGTGATATCTGGGTTTAGGTGAAATCTGGTGTTGGATGATCCCTGGGGTTGGGTGATATCTGGGGTTGGGTGATATCTGGGGCTGGGTGTTCTCTGCGGTTGGTGATCTCTGGGGTTTGGTGATCACTGGGGTTGGGTGATATCTGGGGTTGGGTGATATCTGGTGTTGGGTGATCTCTGGGGTTGGGTGACATCTGGGATTGGGTGATCTCTTGGGTTGGGTGATCTCTGGGGTCGGGTGATCTCTGGGGTTGGGTGATATCGGGGGTTGGGAGATATCTGGTGTTGGGTGATATCAGGGGTTGGGTGACATCTGGGGTTGGGTGATCTCTGGGGCTGGGTGACACCTGGGTAGGGTGATCCCTGGGGGTGATCTCTGGCGGTGATCTCTGGGGGTGATCTCTGGGGTTGGGTGATATCGGGGTGGGGTGTTATCTGGGGTTTGGTGATATCTGCGGATGGGTGATATCTGTGGTTGGGAGATATCTAGGTTTGGGTGATCTCTGGGGTTGGGGGATCTCTGGGGTTGGGTGATATCAGAGTTTGGGTGATCTCTGAGTTTGGGTGATATCTGGGGTTGGATGATATCTGGGGTTGGGTGATATCTGGTGTTGGGTGATCTCTGGGGTTGGGTGATATGTGGGGTTGTGTGATCTCTGGGGTTGGGTGATATCTGGGCGCGGGTGATCTCTGGGTGTGGGTGATCTCGGGGGTTGGGTGTTATCCGGGGCTGGGTGATATCCGGAGTTGGGTGATCTCTGGCGTTGGGTGATCTGTGGGGTTGCGTGATCTCTGGGGTTGGGTGTTACCTGAGGCTGGGTGATCTCTCTGGTTGGAAGAACTCTGGGATTGGGTGATATCTGGGGCTGGGTGATATCTGGTGTTGGGTGATCTCTTGGGTTGGGTGTTCTCTGGGGTTGGGTGATCACTGGGGTTGGGTGATCTCTGGGGTTCAGTGAACTCTGGGTGTGGGTGATCTCGGGGGTTGGGTGTTATCCGGGGTTGGGTGATATCCGGAGTTGGGTGATCTCTGGCGTTGGGTGATCTGTGGGGTTGCGTGATCTCTGGGGTTGGGTGTTACCTGAGGCTGGGTGATCTCTCTTGTTGGATGAACTCAGGGATTGGGTGATATCTGGGGCTGGGTGATATCTGGGGTTGGGTGATATCTGGGGTTTGGTGATCTCTGGGTTTGGGTGATCTCTAGGTATGGGTGATCTCTGGGTTTTGGTGATCACTGGGGTTGGGTGATATCCGGGGTAGGGACATATCTGGGGTTGGGAGATCACTGGGGTTGGGTGATCACTGGGGTTAGTTGATCGCGAGTGTTGGGTGATCTCTGGGGTTGGGTCATCTCTGGGTTTGGGAGATATTTGGTGTTGGGTGATAACTGGGGTTGGGTGATATATGGGGTGGGTGATATCTGGGGTTGGGTAATATCTGGGGTTGGGTGATAACTGGAGTTGGGTGATTTCTGGGATTGGGTGATCTCTGAGGTCTGGTGAAATCCGCTGTCGGATGATATCCGGGGTAGGGTGATATCTGGGGTCGGGTGATCAATGGGCTTGGTTGATCTCTGGGGTTGGGTGATATCTGCGGATGGGTGATATCTGTGGTTGGGAGATATCTGGAGTGGGAGACAGTGTGAGAGTGGGAGACAGTGTGGGAGAGGGAGAGAGTGTGAGAGTGGGTGACAGTGTGGGAGAGGGAGAGAGTGTGAGAGTGGGTGACAGTGTGGGAGAGGGAGAGAGTGTGAGAGGGGGAGAGAGTGAGACACTGTGAGAGATGAAGGGAGTGTGAGAGAGAGAGAGAGAGAGAGAGAGGGAGAAAGTGTGGGAGAGGGATAGAGTTTGAGAGAGGGAGAGATTGTTGAGAGGGAGAGAGTGTGAGAGAATGTGAGAGAGGGAGAGAGTGTGGGAGAGGGAGAGAGTGTGAGAGTGGGAGGGATTGTTGAGAGGGAGAGAGTGTGAGCGAGGGAAAGAGTGTGAGAGTGGGTGACAATGTGAGAGAGGGAGAGAGTGTGAGAGAGGGAGACAGTGTGAGAGAGGGAGAGAGTGTGAGAGAGGGAGACAGTGTGAGAGAGGGAGACAGTGTGGGAGAGGGAGAGAGTGTGAGAGTGGGTGACAGTGTGGGAGAGGGAGAGAGTGTGAGAGTGGGAGGGATTGTTGAGAGGGAGAGAGTGTGAGCGAGGGAGAGAGTGTGAGAGAGGGATAGTGTGAGAGAGTGAGGGTGAGGGAGGGAGAGAGTGCAAGGGAGAGATAGAGTGTGAGGGAGTGTTCTTGGAGATATGGGAAACTGGCTATCATGTGGGAAACACAATACCGATTAATACATTTGCTGAGTAAACAAACTTGTTCCTAAATTATAAAATCAGATCCTGGATTAAGTAAATGTCCTCCATGCAGTATTGCACCATTTAAGTTGTGAATAACTGACAGAGTGTGATAGGTCAGTTATTGTGCAGAGCTGGAATAGAACTTGTCTTTCCCCAGTCAGAGGCCAGAAAGCAAACACGTGGCACAGCCGCTTTTAACAATAATTGTAAAGCAACCTGAAAAAAGATAGACCTCCCTCTAATAATTAAATGTGCGTCTGCTTTTATTGGGAGCAACACAGATGTTTTCAATATTAAAGCACAGGCAGCGCCCAGGGTCAGACAGATTGGAACTGACAATGAAGTTGATGCTGTGAAGTAAGCAGTGAGCTAAAGCGGACGCTGGGTTCACACATGGACACAGTGAATAGAAAGGATTACAGTGAGAATACTCGCTGTGCTGGGGAACTTGGAGGGAACCTGCAGGTGTTGGTCCCATCATCTCACAGCCAGACCACACCCAAAGCCTTTAAAATGCGTGAAGTCCCGAAGGAGGGCATTCATTCCTGGGGCTGGTTTAACACACTGGGATAAATCGCTGGCTTTTAAAGCAGAGCAAGGCAGGCCAGCAGCACGGTTCAATTCCCGTACCAGCCTCCCCGAACAGGCGCCGGAATGTGGCGACTAGGGGCTTTTCACTGTAACTTCATTTGAAGCCTACTTGTGACAATAAGCGATTTTCATTTCATTTCATTCCATTTCATTTCATTCCGTTTGAACTCAGCGGCTCTGTAGATGAGCAGATGATTCAATCCGACTGCACCGCTCTTTCCCTGGAGACGTATATTTGATTTCTGTCACTCCTACCATTCCCTGTGAAACCATTGTTGTATCTGCCGGCACCAGTGTCCCAGGCCGTGCAGACCAGATCAGAACCACTCGCTGTGTGAATCGTTTAGAAGCAGTTTTCCCTTCGGGATGATTGGATTGGCTGGGGCTGGGTTGCTGGGAATAAAAGACGATGATGTGAGATTCGTTCCACACATTTAAGATGATATTAGTTTTGGATAATCTGGATGTAAATTAACTATTTCCATGAACAATATAAATATCTGTGGGAAAGATGTAACTGAAATATATGATCGTGCAGCTACATTCATCAGCGAGTATTGCAGAGCCGGAGCTGATAACACATGACAACATGGGGAGACTACACGGTCACTCACACCTCCTCCACCATTCAATTTAATCACTGTTCAGCTTCTGCCTCAATGTCATTTCCCGCTTGTTCCTCACATCCTTTCATTACCTCATTTTCTGTATTCCCAATAAAAGCAGACGCACATTTAATAATTAGAGGGAGGTCTATCTTTTTTCAGGTTGCTTTATAATTATTTTTAAAAGCGGCTGTGCCACGTGTTTGCTTTCTGGCCTCTGACTGGGGAAAGACAAGTTCTATTCCAGCTCTGCACAATAACTGACCTATCACACTCTGTCAGTGATTCACAACTTAAATGGTGCAAAACAGTCAGTGCAGGGATCCCCTGCGGTCGTTCCCCTGAGAAACAAGAATACCGCTTTGGATACTTGTGGGGGGGGACGACTTACCAGGGGTAAGCCATGGGGTACGGGCCTCTGGCACGGAGTCTGTCCCTGTTGCTCAAAAGGGAAGGGGGGAGAGGAGCAGAGCATTAGTAATTGGAGACTCTATAGTCAGGGGCACAGATAGGAGATTTTGTGGGAGCGTGAGAGACTCACGTTTGGTATGTTGCCTCCCAGGTGCAAGGGTACGTGATGTCTCGGATCGTGTTTTCCGGGCCCTTAAGGGGGAGGGGGAGCAGCCCCAAGTCGTGGTCCACATTGGCACTAACGACATAGGTAGGAAAGGGGATAAGGATGTCAGGCAGGCTTTCAGGGAGCTAGGATGGAACCTCAGAACTAGAACAAACAGAGTTGTTATCTCTGGGTTGTTGCCCGTGCCACGTGATAGTGAGATGAGGAATAGGGAGAGAGAGCATTTAAACACGTGGCTACAGGGATGGTGCAGGCGGGAGGGTTTCAGATTTTTGGATAACTGGGGCTCTTTCTGGGGAAGGTGGGACCTCTACAGACAGGATGGTCTACATCTGAACCTGAGGGGCACAAATATCCTGGGGGGGAGATTTGTTAGTGCTCTTTGGGGGGGGGGGTTTAAACTAATGCAGCAGGGGCATGGGAACCTGGATTGTAGTTTTAGGGTAAGGGAGAATGAGAGTATAGAGGTCAGGAGCACAGATTTGACGTCGCAGGAGGGGGCCAGCGTTCAGGTAGGTGGTTTGAAGTGTGTCTACTTCAATGCCAGGAGTATACGAAACAAGGTAGGGGAACTGGCAGCGTGGGTTGGTACCTGGGACTTCGATGTTGTGGCCATTTCGGAGACATGGATAGAGCAGGGACAGGAATGAATGTTGCAGGTTCCGGGGTTTAGGTGTTTTAGTAAGCTCAGAGAAGGAGGCAAAAGAGGGGGAGGTGTGGCGCTGCTAGTCAAGAGCAGTATTACGGTGGCGGAGAGGATGCTAGATGGGGACTCTTCTTCCGAGGTAGTATTGGCTGAAGTTAGAAACAGGAAAGGAGAGGTCACCCTGTTGGGAGTTTTTTATAGGCCTCCTAATAGTTCTAGGGATGTAGAGGAAAGGATGGCGAAGATGATTCTGGATATGAGCGAAAGTAACAGGGTAGATATTATGGGAGACTTTAACTTTCCAAATATTGACTGGAAAAGATATAGTTCGAGTACAATAGATGGATCGTTTTTTGTACAGTGTGTGCAGGAGGGTTTCCTGAAACAATATGTTGACAGGCCAACAAGAGGCGAGGCCACGTTGGATTTGGTTTTGGGTAATGAACCAGGCCAGGTGTTGGATTTGGAGGTAGGAGAGCACTTTGGGGACAGTGACCACAATTCGGTGACGTTTACGTTAATGATGGAAAGGGATAAGTATACACCGCAGGGCAAGAGTTATAGCTGGGGGAAGGGCAATTATGATGCCATTAGAAGTGACTTGGGGGGGGATAAGGTGGAGAAGTAGGCTGCAAGTGTTGGGCACACTGGATAAGTGGGGCTTGTTCAAGGATCAGCTACTGCGTGTTCTTGATAAGTATGTACCGGTCAGACAGGGAGGAAGGCGTCGAGCGAGGGAACCGTGGTTTACCAGGGAAGTGGAATCTCTTGTTAAGAGGAAGAAGGAGGCCTATGTGAAGATGAAGTGTGAAGTTTCGGTTGGGGCGATGGATAGTTACAAGGTAGCGAGGAAGGATCTAAAGAGAGAGCTAAGACGAGCAAGGAGGGGACATGAGAAGTATTTGGCAGGAAGGATCAAGGAAAACCCAAAAGCTTTCTATAGGTATGTCAGGAATAAGCGAATGACTAGGGAAAGAGTAGGACCAGTCAAGGACAGGGATGGGAAATTGTGTGTGGAGTCTGAAGAGATAGGCGAGATACTAAATGAATATTTTTCGTCAGTATTCACTCAGGAAAAAGATAATGTTGTGGAGGAGAATGCTGAGCCCCAGGCTAATAGAATAAATGGCATTGAGGTACGTAGGGAAGAGGTGTTGGCAATTCTGGACAGGCTGAAAATAGATAAGTCCCCGGGACCTGATGGGATTTATCCTAGGATTCTATGGGAGGCCAGGGAAGAGATTGCTGGACCTTTGGCTTTGATTTTTATGTCATCATTGGCTACAGGAATAGTGCCAGAGGACTGGAGGACAGCAAATATGGTCCCTTTGTTCAAAAAGGGGAGCAGAGACAACCCCGGCAACTATAGACCGGTGAGCCTCACGTCTGTAGTGGGTAAAGTCTTGGAGGGGATTATAAGGGACAAGATTTATAATCATCTAGATAGGAATGATATGATCAGGGATAGTCAGCATGGCTTTGTGAAGGGTAGGTCATGCCTCACAAACCTTATTGAGTTCTTTGAGAAGGTGACTGAACAGGTAGACGAGGGTAGAGCAGTTGATGTGGTGTATATGGATTTCAGCAAAGCGTTTGATAAGGTTCCCCACGGTAGGCTATTGCAAAAAATACGGAGGCTGGGGATTAAGGGTGATTTAGAGATGTGGATCAGAAATTGGCTAGCTGAAAGAAGACAGAGGGTGGTGGTTGATGGGAAATGTTCAGAATGGAGTACAGTCACAAGTGGAGTACCACAAGGATCTGTTCTGGGGCCGTTGCTGTTTGTCATTTTTATCAATGACCTAGAGGAAGGCACAGAAGGGTGGGTGAGTAAATTTGCAGATGATACTAAAGTCGGTGGTGTTGTCGATAGTGTGGAAGGATGTAGCAGGTTACAGAGGGATATAGATAAGCTGCAGAGCTGGGCTGAGAGGTGGCAAATGGAGTTTAATGTAGAGATGTGTGAGGTGATTCACTTTGGAAGGAATAACAGGAATGCGGAATATTTGGCTAATGGTAAAGTTCTTGAAAGTGTGGCTGAGCAGAGGGATCTAGGTGTCCATGTACATAGATCCCTGAAAGTTGCCACCCAGGTTGATAGGGTTGTGAAGAAGGCCTATGGAGTGTTGGCCTTTATTGGTAGAGGGATTGAGTTCCGGAGTCGGGAGGTCATGTTGCAGCTGTACAGAACTCTGGTCCGGCCGCATTTGGAGTATTGCGTACAGTTCTGGTCACCGCATTATAGGAAGGACGTGGAGGCTTTGGAGCGGGTGCAGAGGAGATTTACCAGGATGTTGCCTGGTATGGAGGGAAAATCTTATGAGGAAAGGCTGACGGACTTGAGGTTGTTTTCGTTGGAGAGAAGAAGGTTAAGAGGAGACTTAATAGAGGCATACAAAATGATCAGGGGGTTGGATAGGGTGGACAGTGAGAGCCTTCTCCCGCGGATGGATATGGCTGGCACGAGGGGACATAACTTTAAACTGAGGGGTAATAGATATAGGACAGAGGTCAGAGGTAGGTTCTTTACGCAAAGAGTAGTGAGGCCGTGGAATGCCCTACCTGCTACAGTAGTGAACTCGCCAACATTGAGGGCATTTAAAAGTTTATTGGATAAACATATGGATGATAATGGCATAGTGTAGGTTAGATGGCTTGTGTTTCGGTGCAACATCGTGGGCCGAAGGGCCTGTACTGCGCTGTATTGTTCTATGTTCTATATTCTATAATGGTTCGTTTGAGGTTGTGCGGTTGTTTGAAGGCAAGTAGTGGGGGTGTGGGGATGACCTTGGCAAGATCTTCATCGTCATCAATGACGTGTTGAAGGCTGTCAAGAAGTTCTGCACACATGAGTGCGGCCTCAACCGGGACATGGGATTCATGTCGCATTACATTCATCCCCCACCATCTGGCCTGCAAAATCCTACCAACTGTCCTGGCTTGATACAATTCACAGCTCCTTAACCTGGGGTTACCCCATCTCTGGATCTGTAAAGATTTAATCACCTGCTAATGCTCGCATTCCTAGCATTGTTTGGCATCTTTGCATTTGTCTATATATGTGTTTCTGGAACAGACCTCTTCATTCACCTGTGGAAGGAGCAGCGCTCCGAAAGCTAGTGAAATCGAAACAAACCTGTTGGACTTTAACCTGGTGTTGTAAGACTTCGTACTGTGCCCACCCCAGTCCAACGCCGGCATCTCCACATCACTGTAAATAATGATATTCTAACCAGAGACAACTGTAAATAATGATATATTACCCAGGGACCACTGTAAACAATGATATACTGCCCAGGGACCGCTGTAAATAATGATATACCAGCCAGTGACCACTGTAAATAATGATATTCTAATCAGAGACAACTGCAAATAATGATATATTACCCAGGGACTACTGTAAATAATGATATACTATCAGCGACTACTGTAAATAAAGACATACTGCACAGGGACCACTGTAAATAATGATATACTACCCAGGGACCACTGTAAATAATGATCTACTACCCAGGGACCACTTTAAATAATTATTTACTACCCAGTGACCACTGCAAAGAATGATATACTACCAGGAACCACTGTAAATAGAGGTACACTCCCAGGGACCATTGTAAATAAAGACATACTACACAGGGACCACTGTAAATAATTATTTACTACCCAGTGACCACTGTAAATAATTATATACTACCCAGGGACCACTGTAGATAATGATATACTGCCCAGGGCCGGCTGCAAACAGTGATATACTGCACAGGCGCACTGCAAAAAAATTATATACTACCCTGGGACCACTGTAAATAATGTTAAACTATGCAGGGAACACTGAAAATAATGATATACAGCACAGGGACCAATCTAAATAATGATATTTTACTCAGGGACAACTGTAAATAATGATATTCTACACCGGGACCAGTGTAAATAATGATATACTGCACAGGGACCACTGAAAATAATGAAATACTGCCCAGGGACCACTGTAAATAATGATATTCTACCCAGGGTCAAATGCAAATAATAATGTACTACCCAGGCACAACTGTAAATAATGACATTCTGACCCGGGACCACTGTAAATGCTGATATTCTACCAGGGACTACAGTAAATAATGATTTACTACCCAGGGACCACTGCAGAAAATAATATACTACCGATGGACAACTATTAATAATGGTGAAGTGCCCATGCAACGCTGTAACTAATGATATTCTACCAAGGAACCACTGTAAATAATGATATACTGCCCAGGGGCCACTGTAAACAATGATATTCCACCCAGTGACCACTGTAAATAATGATATACAACCTAGGGACCACTGTAAATAATGATATTCTACACAGGGACCACTGTAAATAATGACAGACTGCCCAGGGACCTCTGTAAATAATTATATACTCACCAGGGACTACTATAAATAATGTTATACTACTCAGGGACCACTGTAAATAAAGATATACTGCCCAGGGACCACTGTAAATAAAGACTTACTGCCCAGGGTCCACTGTAAATGATGATATACTACCCAGGGACCACTGTAAATAATGATATACACCCCAGGGACCACTGTAAATAATGAAATACTACCCAGGGACCACTGTAAATAATGATATGCTACCCAGGGACAACTGTAAATTATGATATAATGCTCAGGGACCACTGCAAATAATGATATAGTATCAGCGACTACTGTAAATAAAGACATACTACACAGGGACCACTGTAAATAATGATATACTACCCAGGGACCACTGTAAATAATGATCTACTACCCAGGGACCACTTTAAATAATTATTTACTACCCAGTGACCACTGTAAAGAATGATATACTACCAGGAACCACTGTAAATAGAGGTACACTCCCAGGGACCATTGTAAATAAAGACATACTACACAGGGACCACTGTAAATAATTATTTACTACCCAGTGACCACGGTAAATAATTATATACTACCCAGGGACCACTGTAGATAATGATATACTGCCCAGGGCCGACTGCAAACAGTGATATACTGCACAGGCGCACTGCAAAAAAAATATATACTACCCTGGGACCACTGTAAATAATGATACGTTGCCCAGAAACCACTGTAAATAATGTTAAACTATGCAGGGAACACTGAAAATAATGATAGACAGCACAGGGACCAATTTAAATAATGATATTTTACTCAGGGACAACTGTAAATAATGATATTCTACACCGGGGCCAGTGTAAATAATGATAGACTGCATAGGGACCACTGAAAATAATGAAATACTGCCCAGGGACCACTGTAAATAATGATATTCTACACAGGGTCAAATGCAAATAATAATGTACTACCCAGGCACAACTGTAAATAATAACATTCTGACCGGGGACCACTGTAAATGCTGATATTCTACCAGGGACTACAGTAAATAATGATTTACTTCCCAGGGACCACTGCAGAAAATAATATACTACCGATGGACAACTATTAATAATGGTGAAGTGCCCATGGAACGCTGTAACTAATGATATTCTACCAAGGAACCACTGTAAATAATGATATACTGCCCAGGGGCCACTGTAAATAATGACAGACTGCGCAGGGACCTCTGTAAATAATTATATACTCACCAGGGACTACTATAAATAATGTTATACTACTCAGGGACCACTTTAAATAAAGATATACTGCCCAGGGACCACTGTAAATAAAGACTTACTGCCCAGTGTCCACTGTAAATGATGATATACTACCCAGGGACCACTGTAAATAATGATATACACCCAAGGGACCACTGTAAATAATGATATACTACCCAGGGACCACTGTAAATAATGATATGCTACCCAGGGACAACTGTAAATTATGATATACTGCTCAGGGACCACTGCAAATAATGATGTACTGCACAGGGATCCCTGTAAATAACGAAACACTACCAGGGGCCCACTGTAAATAATGGTATACAACCTAGGGCCCACTGTAAATAATGATATACTGCCCAGGGACCACTGTAAATAATGATATACTCCCCAGGGACCACTGTAAATAAAGATATGCTGCCCAGGGTCCATTGCAAAAATGATATACTACACAGGGACCGCTGTAAATAATGATATACTGCCCAGGGACTACTGCATATAATGGTATACTGCCCAGGGACCACCGTAAATAATGATATACTTTCCACGGTTCAATGTAAATAATGATATACACCCGAGGGACCACTGTAATTATTCATGTACTACCCAAGGACCACTGTAAGTAATAACAAACGGCCCAGGGACCAGTGTAGATAATGATATTCGACCCAGGGACCACTGTAAATAATGATATTCTACTCAGGCACCACAGTAAATAATGAGATACTACCCAGGGACCACAGTAAATAATGAGATAATACCCAGGGACCACTGTAAATAATGCTATACTACCCACGGAACACTGTAAATAATGAGATACTACCCAGGGACCACTGTAAATAATGACATTCTACCCAGGGACCACTGTAAATAATGATATTCTACACAGGGACCACTGTAAATAATCATCCACTGTCAAGAGACCACTGTAAACAATGATATACTGCCGAGGGACCACTGTCACTAATGAAATACTATCCAGTGATCACTGTAAATGATGTTACCGACCCAAGGCCAATGTAAACAATGACATACTACCCAGGGACCACTGTCAATAATGGTATGCCGCCCTGGAACCTTTGTAAATAATGGGATACTACCCAGTGACCACGGTAAATAATGACATACTACCCAGGGACCACTGTAAATAATCATATACTACCCTGGAACCATTGTAAATAATGGGATACTACCCAGTGACCACGGTAAATAATGACATACTACACAGGACCACTGTAAATAATGATATACTACCCTTGGAGCACTGTAAATAATGATATACTATCCAGGGACCACTGTAAATAATGATATATTTCCCAGAGACCACTATAAATAATGATATACCACCCAGGACTACTGTCAATAATGATATACTATGCAGAATCCACTGTAAATTAAGAGGTACTACACAGGGCACACTATAAATGATGACATAATGTCCAGGGACCACTGTAAATAATGATATATTTCTCAGAGACCACTGTAAATAATGATATACCACCCAGGGACTACTGTCAATAATGATATACTATCCAGAATCCACTGTAAATTAAGAGGTACTACACAGGGCACACTATAAATGATGACATAATGTCCAGGGACCACTGCAAATCATGATGTATCACTTTGGGACCACTGTAGATAATACTACACTACACTGGGACCACTGTAAAGGATGATATACTACCCAGTGACCTGTGTAAATAATGACATACTGCCCAGGAACAGCGGTCAATGATGATATACTACCCAGAGCCCTCTGTGATTAATGATATATTGCCCTGGGACCGCTGTAAATAATGATATACTACCCAGGGACCACTGTAAGTAATGGTATACTGCCCAGAGACCACTGTGCTTAATGATATATTGCCCAGGGACCACTGTAAATAATGAAATACTGCCCATGGACCACTGTGAATAAAGATGTACTGCACAGTGCACACTATAATTGATGACATACTGTCCAGGGACCACTGTAAATCATGATATACCACCCTGGGACCACTGTAAATAACGATATATTACGCAGGGACCACTGTAGAAAATGATATACTACCCAGGGACCACTGTAAATAATGATATCCTACCCAGGGACAACTGTAAATAATGATATACTGCTCAGGGACCACTGTAAATAATGAAATACTACCAGGGGCCCTCTGTAAATAGTGATATACAACGCAGGGACGACTGTATATTGGATATGATACCCAGGGTCCACTGTAAGTAATGAGATACTCCCCAGGGAACACTGTAAATAAAGATATACTGCCCACGGTCCACTGAAAATAATGATATACTGCCCTGGCGCCACTGTAAATAATGAAATACTATCCAGTGACCACTGTAAACGATGATAACTACCCACAGCCAATGTAAATAATAGTATACTACACATCGACCAGTGTAAATAAGGATATAATACAAAGGGACAACTGTTCATAACGATTTACTCCCCAGGGATCACTGTAAATAATGATGTACTACCCAGGGATCACGGTAAGTAATGATGTACTACCCAGGGATCACGGTAAATAATGATGTACTACCCTGGGACCACTGTAAATAATGATATGCTACCGAGGGAACATTATAGATACTGATATACTATCCTGGAACCACTGTAAATAATGATGTACTACCCAGGGACCATTGTAGATACTGATATTCTACCCAGGGTCCACTGTAAATATTGATATACTATCCAAGTACCACAGTAAATAATAATTAATATCCCAGGAGCCAGTGTAAATAATGATATTCTACCCAGGGTCCACTAAATTTGATATACTATCCAAGTACCACAGTAAATAGTGATTTACTATCCTGCGACTACTGTAGATAATGGTATACTACCCAGTGACCACTGTAAATAATGATATACTTTCCACGGTCCACTGTAAATAATCATATACACCCCAGGGACCACTGTAAATATCCATATACTACCCAAGGACCACTGTAAGTTATAACAAACTGCTCAGGGACCAGTGTAGATAATGATATCGACCCAGGGACCACTGTAAAGAATGATATTCTACCCAGGAATCAATGCAAATAATGATGTACTACCCAGGGTACATTGTAAATAATGATATTCTACCCGTGGTCCACTGTAAATATTGATATGCTCTCCAATAACCACAGTAAATAATAATTAATATCACAGGAGCCAGTGTAAATAATGATATTCTACCCAGGGACCACTGTAAATATTGAGACATTACCCAGGGACCAATGGAAAGAATGATATATTACCCAGGGACCACTGTAAATAATGATATTCTACCCAGGGAGCACTGTAAATAATGATATTCTACCCAGGGACCACTGTAAATAATGATATTCTACCCAGGGACCACTGTAAATAATGATATTCTACACAGGGACCACTTTGAACAATGATATAATACCCAGGGACCACGGTAAATAATGATACACTACCCAGGGACCACTGTAAATATTGATATACTATCCAGGGACCACTGAAAATAATGATGTACTACCTAGGGCACATTGTAAATTATGATATTCTACCCGTGGTCCAATGTAAATAATGAAATTCTACACAGGGACCATTTTAAATAATGATATACTACCCAGGGACCACTGTAAATAATGATACACTACCCAGGGACAACTGTAAATAATGATATTCTACCCAGGGACCACTGTAAATAATGATATTCTACACAGGGACCACTGTAAATAATGATATTCTACACAGGGACCACTTTGAACAATGATATAATACCCAGGGACCACGGTAAATAATGATATTCTACCCGTGGTCCACTGTAAATATTGATATACTATCCAAGTACCGCAGTAAATAATAATTAATATCCCAGGAGCCAGTGTAAATGATGATATTCTACCCAGGGACCACTGTAAATATTTAATTAATTTTACATTGTTCAGTGTAGGGCACTGTTTCATTCAACCGTATTTAATGTTGGGCTCTGTTTAATTTTACCTTGTTGCTTGTAGGGCACTGTTTCATTGTACTGTATTTAATGTCGGGCTCTGTTTAATTTTACCTTGTTCACTGTAGGTCGCTGTTTCATTGTACTGTATTTAATGTCGGGCTGTGTTTAATTTTACATTGTTCACTGTAGGGTACTGTTTCATTGCACTGTATTAAATGTCGGGCTGTGTTTAATTTTACCTTGTTGCTTGTAGGGCACTGTTTCATTGTACCGTATTTAATGTCGGGCTCTGTTTAATTTTACATTGTTCACTGTAGGGCACTGTTTCATTGTGCTGTATTTAATGTCGGGCTCTGTTTAATTTTACATTGTTCACTGTAGGGCACTGTTTCATTGTACTGTATTTAATGTCGGGCTGTTTTAAATTTTACCTTGTTCAGTGTAGGGCACTGTTTCATTGTACCGTATTTAATGTCGGGCTCTGCTTAATTTTACCTTGTTCAGTGTAGGGCACTGTTTCATTGTATCGTATTTAATGTGGGGCTCTGTTTAATTTTACCTTGTTCAGTGTAGGGCACTGTTTCATTGTACCGTATTTACTGTCGGGCTGTGTTTAATTGTACATTGTTCACTGTAGGGCACTGTTTCATTGTACCGTATTTAATGTCGGGCTGTGTTTAATTGTACATTATTCACTGTAGGGCACTGTTTCATTGTACTGTATTTAATGTCGGGCTCTGTTTAATTTTACCTTGTTCAGTGAAGGGCACTGTTTCATTGTACCGTATTTAATGTCGGGCTGTGTTTAATTTTGCATTGTTCAGTGTAGGGCACTGTTTCATTGTACCGTATTTAATGTCGGGATGTGTTTAATTTTACCTTGTTCAGTCTAGGGCACAGTTTCATTTTACCGTATTTAATGTCGGGCTGTGTTTAATTGTACATTGTTCACTGTAGGGCACTGTTCCATTGTGCCGTATTTAATGTCGGGCTGTGTTTTATTGTACATTGTTCACTGTAGGGCACTCTTTCATTGTACCGTATTTAATGTCGGGCTATGTTTAATTTTACATTGTTCACTGTAGGTCACTGTTTCATTGTACTGTATTTAATGTCGGGCTGTGTTTAATTTTACATTCTTCACTGTAGGGCATTGTTTCATTGTGCTGTATTTAATGTTGGGCTCTGTTTAATTTTACCTTGTTCACTGTCGGCACTGTTTCATTGTCCCGTATTTAATGTCGGGCTCTGTTTAATGTTACATTGTTCAGTGTAGGGCACTGTTTCATTGTACTGTATTTAATGTCGGGCTCTGTTTAATTTTGCCTTGTTTACTGTAGGTCACTGTTTCATTGTACTGTATTTAATGTCGGGCTCTGTTTAATTTTATATTGTTCACTGTAGGGCACTGTTTCATTGTACTGTATCTAATGTCGGGCTGTGTTTAATTTTACATTCTTCACTGTAGGGCATTGTTTCATTGTGCTGTATTTAATGTTGGGCTCTGTTTAATTTTAACTTGTTCACTGTCGGCACTGTTTCATTGTCCCGTATTTAATGTCGGGCTCTGTTTAATGTTACATTGTTCAGTGTAGGGCACTGTTTCATTGTACTGTATTTAATGTCGGGCTCTGTTTAATTTTACCTTGTTTACTGTAGGTCACTGTTTCATTGTACTGTATTTAATGTCCGGCTCTGTTTAATTTTACCTTGTTCAGTGCAGGGCACTGTTTCATTGTACCGTATTTAATGTCGGGCTCTGTTTAATTTTAAATTGTTCACTGTAGGGCACTGTTTCATTGTACCGTATTTAATGTCGGGCTCTGTTTAATTTTACATTGTTCACTGTAGGGCACTGTTTCATTGTACTGTATTTAATGTCGGGCTCTGTTTAATTTTACATTGTTCAGTGTAGGGCACTGTTACATTGTACCGTATTTAATGTCGGGCTGTGTTTTATTTTACATTGTTCAGTGTAGGGCACTGATTCATTGTACCGTATTTAATGTCGGGCTATGTTTAATTTTACATTGTTCACTGTAGGTCACTGTTTCATTGTACCGTATTTAATGTCGGGCTCTGTTTAATTTTACATTGTTCACTGTAGGGCACTGTTTCATTGTATAGTATTTAATGTCGGGCTGTGTTTAATTGTATATTGTTCACTGTAGGGCACTGTTACATTGTACCGTATTTAATGTCGGGCTGTGTTTAATTGTACATTGTTCACTGTAGGGCATTGTTTCATTGTGCTGTATTTAATGTAGGGCTCTGTTTAATTTTACCTTGTTCATTGTCGGGCACTGTTTCATTGCCCCGTATTAAATGTCGGTTTCAGATTAATTTTACATTGTTCAGTGTAGGGCACTGTTTCATTGTACTGTATTTAATGTCGGTCTCTGTTTAATTTTACATTGTTCACTGTAGGGCACTGTTTCATTGTACTGTATTTAATGTCGGGCTCTGTTTAATTTTACATTGTTCACTGTAGGGCACTGTTTCGTTGTACCGTATTTAATGTCGGGCTGTGTTAAATTGTACATTGTTCACTGTAGGGCACTGTTTCATTGTACCCTATTTAATGTCGGGCTGTGTTTAATTTTACCTTGCTCAGTGGAGGGCACTGTTACATTGTACTGTATTTAATGTCGTGCTCTGTTTAATTTTACATTGTTCTCTGTAGGGCACTGTTTCGTTGTACTGTATTTAATGTCGGGCTGTGTTTAATTTTACATTCTTCACTGTAGGGCATTGTTTAATTGTGCTGTATTTAATGTTGGGCTCTGTTTAATTTTACCTTGTTCACTGTCGGGCACTGTTTCATTGTCCCGTATTTAATGTCGGGCTGTGTTTAATTGTTCATTGGTCACTGTAGGGCACTGTTTCATTGTACCGTATTTAATGTCGGTCTCTGTTTAATTTTACATTGTTCACTGTAGGTCACTGTTTCATTGTACTGTATTTAATGTCGGGCTCTGTTTAATTTTACATTGTTCACTGTAGGGCACTGTTTCATTTTACTATATTTAATGTCGGGCTTTGTTTAATTTTACCTTGTTCACTGTCGGGCACTGTTTCGTTGTACTGTATTTAATGTAGGCCTCTGTTTAATTTTACCTTGTTCAATGTAGGGCACTGTTTCATTGTACAGTATTTAATGTCGGGCTTTGTTGAATTGTACATTGTTCACTGTAGGGCACTGTTTCATTGTACCGTATTTAATGTCGGGCTGTGTTTAATTGTACATTGTTCACTGTAGGGCACTGTTTCATTGTACCGTATTTAATGTCGGGCTCTGTTTAATTTTACATTCTTCACTGTAGGGCATTGTTTCATTGTGCTGTATTTAATGTTGGGCTCTGTTTAATTTTACCTTGTTCACTGTCGGGCACTGTTTCATTGTCCCGTATTTAATGTCGGTTTCTGATTAATTTTACATTGTTCAGTGTAGGGCACTGTTTCATTGTACTGTATTTAATGTCGGGCTCTGTTAAATTTTGCCTTGTTTACTGTAGGTCACTGTTTCATTGTACTGTATTTAATGTCGGGCTCTGTTTAATTTTACATTGTTCACTGTAGGGCACTGTTTCATTTTACCGTATTTAATGTCGGGCTGTGTTTAATTGTACATTGTTCACTGTAGGGCACTGTTCCATTGTGCCGTATTTAATGTCGGGCTGTGTTTTATTGTACATTGTTCACTGTAGGGCACTCTTTCATTGTACCGTATTTAATGTCGGGCTATGTTTAATTTTACATTGTTCACTGTAGGTCACTGTTTCATTGTACTGTATTTAATGTCGGGCTGTGTTTAATTTTACATTCTTCACTGTAGGGCATTGTTTCATTGTGCTGTATTTAATGTTGGGCTCTGTTTAATTTTACCTTGTTCACTGTCGGCACTGTTTCATTGTCCCGTATTTAATGTCGGGCTCTGTTTAATGTTACATTGTTCAGTGTAGGGCACTGTTTCATTGTACTGTATTTAATGTCGGGCTCTGTTTAATTTTGCCTTGTTTACTGTAGGTCACTGTTTCATTGTACTGTATTTAATGTCGGGCTCTGTTTAATTTTACATTGTTCACTGTAGGGCACTGTTTCATTGTACTGTATCTAATGTCGGGCTGTGTTTAATTTTACATTCTTCACTGTAGGGCATTGTTTCATTGTGCTGTATTTAATGTTGGGCTCTGTTTAATTTTAACTTGTTCACTGTCGGCACTGTTTCATTGTCCCGTATTTAATGTCGGGCTCTGTTTAATGTTACATTGTTCAGTGTAGGGCACTGTTTCATTGTACTGTATTTAATGTCGGGCTCTGTTTAATTTTACCTTGTTTACTGTAGGTCACTGTTTCATTGTACTGTATTTAATGTCGGGCTCTGTTTAATTTTACCTTGTTCAGTGCAGGGCACTGTTTCATTGTACCGTATTTAATGTCGGGCTCTATTTAATTTTAAATTGTTCACTGTAGGGCACTGTTTCATTGTACCGTATTTAATGTCGGGCTCTGTTTAATTTTACATTGTTCACTGTAGGGCACTGTTTCATTGTACTGTATTTAATGTCGGGCTCTGTTTAATTTTACATTGTTCAGTGTAGGGCACTGTTACATTGTACCGTATTTAATGTCGGGCTGTGTTTTATTTTACATTGTTCAGTGTAGGGCACTGATTCATTGTACCGTATTTAATGTCGGGCTATGTTTAATTTTACATTGTTCACTGTAGGTCACTGTTTCATTGTACCGTATTTAATGTCGGGCTCTGTTTAATTTTACATTGTTCACTGTCGGGCACTGTTTCATTGTATAGTATTTAATGTCGGGCTGTGTTTAATTGTATATTGTTCACTGTAGGGCACTGTTACATTGTACCGTATTTAATGTCGGGCTGTGTTTAATTGTACATTGTTCACTGTAGGGCATTGTTTCATTGTGCTGTATTTAATGTAGGGCTCTGTTTAATTTTACCTTGTTCATTGTCGGGCACTGTTTCATTGTCCCGTATTTAATGTCGGTTTCTGATTAATTTTACATTGTTCAGTGTAGGGCACTGTTTCATTGCACTGTATTTAATGTCGGGCTCTGTTTAATTTTGCCTTGTTTACTGTAGGTCACTGTTTCATTGTGCTGTATTTAATGTCGGGCTCTGTTTAATTTTACATTGTTCACTGTAGGGCACTGTTTCATTGTACTGTATTTAATGTCGGGCTCTGTTTAATTTTACATTGTTCACTGTAGGGCACTGTTTCGTTGTACCGTATTTAATGTCGGGCTGTGTTATATTGTACATTGTTCACTGTAGGGCACTGTTTCATTGTACCCTATTTAATGTCGGGCTGTGTTTAATTTTACCTTGCTCAGTGGAGGGCACTGTTACATTGTACTGTATTTAATGTCGTGCTCTGTTTAATTTTACATTGTTCTCTGTAGGGCACTGTTTCATTGTACCGTATTTAATGTCGGTCTCTGTTTAATTTTACATTGTTCACTGTAGGTCACTGTTTCATTGTACTGTATTTAATGTCGGGCTGTGTTTAATTTTACATTCTTCACTGTAGGGCATTGTTTAATTGTGCTGTATTTAATGTTGGGCTCTGTTTAATTTTACCTTGTTCACTGTCGGGCACTGTTTCATTGTCCCGTATTTAATGTCGGGCTGTGTTTAATTGTTCATTGGTCACTGTAGGGCACTGTTTCATTGTACCGTATTTAATGTCGGTCTCTGATTAATTTTACATTGTTCACTGTAGGTCACTGTTTCATTGTACTGTATTTAATGTCGGGCTCTGTTTAATTTTACATTGTTCACTGTAGGGCACTGTTTCATTGTACTATATTTAATGTCGGGCTTTGTTTAATTTTACCTTGTTCACTGTAGGGCACTGTTTCGTTGTACTGTATTTAATGTAGGCCTCTGTTTAATTTTACCTTGTTCAATGTAGGGCACTGTTTCATTGTACAGTATTTAATGTCGGGCTTTGTTGAATTGTACATTGTTCACTGTAGGGCACTGTTTCATTGTACCGTATTTAATGTCGGGCTGTGTTTAATTGTACATTGTTCACTGTAGGGCACTGTTTCATTGTACCGTATTTAATGTCGGGCTCTGTTTAATTTTACATTCTTCACTGTAGGGCATTGTTTCATTGTGCTGTATTTAATGTTGGGCTCTGTTTAATTTTACCTTGTTCACTGTCGGGCACTGTTTCATTGTCCCGTATTTAATGTCGGTTTCTGATTAATTTTACATTGTTCAGTGTAGGGCACTGTTTCATTGTACTGTATTTAATGTCGGGCTCTGTTTAATTTTGCCTTGTTTACTGTAGGTCACTGTTTCATTGTACTGTATTTAATGTCGGAATCTGTTTAATTTTACATTGTTCACTGTCGGGCACTGTTTCATTGTACTGTATTTAATGTCGGGCTCTGTTTAATTTTACATTGTTCAGTGTAGGGCACTGTTTCATTGTACCGTATTTAATGTCGGGCTGCGTTTAATTTTACATTGTTCAGTGGAGGGCACTGTTTCATTGTACCGTATTTAATGTCGGGCTGTGTTTAATTATACATTGTTCACTGTAGGGCACTGATTCATTGTACCGTATTTAATGTCGGGCTGTGTTTAATTTTACCTTGCTCAGTGGAGGGCACTGTTTCATTGTACCGTATTTAATGTCGGGCTCTGTTTAATTTTTCCTTTTTGCTTGTAGGGCACTGTTTCATTGTACCGTATTTAATGTCGAGCTCTGTTTAATAGTACCTTGTTCAGTGTAGGGCACTGATTCATTGTACCGTATTTAATGTCGAGCACTGTTTAATTTTACATTGTTCACTGTAGGGCACTATTTAATTGTACCGTATTTAATGTCGGGCTCTGTTTTATTTTACATTGTTCACAGTTGACCCCTGTTTCATTGTACTGTATTTAATGTCGGGCTCTGTTTAATTTTACTTTGTTGACTGTCGGGCACTGTTTCATTGTCCCGTATTTAATGTCGGGCTCTGTTTAATTTTACATTGTTGCTGGTAGGGCACTGATTAATTGTACCGTATTTAATGTCGGGCTGTGTTTTATTTTACATTGTTCACTGTAGGGCACTGTTTCATTGTACCGTATTTAATGTCGGGCTCTGTTTAATTTTACCTTGTTCAGTGTAGGGCACTGTTTCATTGTATCGTATTTAATGTCGGGCTCTGTTGAATTTTACCTTGTTCAGTGTAGGGCACTGTTTCATTGTACCGTATTTACTGTCGGGCTGTGTTTCATTGTACATTGTTCACTGTAGGGCACTGTTTCATTGTACCGTATTTAATGTCAGGCTGTGTTTAATTTTACCTTCTTCAGTGTAGGGCACTGTTTCATTTTACCGTATTTAATGTCGGGCTGTGTTTAATTGTACATTGTTCACTGTAGGGCACTGTTTCATTGTACCGTATTTAATGTCGGGCTGTGTTTAATTGTACATTGTTCACTGTAGGGCACTGTTTCATTGTACCGTATTTAATGTCGGTCTGTGTTTAATTTTTCCTTGCTCAGTTGAGGGCACTGTTACATTGTACTGTATTTAATGTCGTGCTCTGTTTAATTTTACATTGTTCACTGTAGGGCACTGTTTCATTGTACCGTATTTAATGTCGGGCTATGTTTAATTTTACATTGGTCACTGTAGGTCACTGTTTCATTGTACGGTATTTAATGTCGGGATGTGTTTAATTTTGCATTCTTCACTGTCGGGCATTGTTACATTGTGCTGTATTTAATGCTGGTCTCTGTTTAATTTTACATTGTTCAGTGTAGGGCACTGATTCATTGTACCGTATTTAATGCTGGTCTCTGTTTAATTTTACATTGTTCAGTGTAGGGCACTGTTTCATTGTACCGTATTCAATGTCGGGCTGTGTTTTATTTTACATTGTTCACTGTAGGGCACTGTTTCATTGTACCGTATTTAATGTCGGGCTCCATTTAATTTTACCTTGTTCAGTGTAGGGCACTGTTTCATTGTATCGTATTTAATGTCGGGCTCTGTTGAATTTTACCTTGTTCAGTGTAGGGCACTGTTTCATTGTACCGTATTTACTGTCGGGCTGTGTTTCATTGTACATTGTTCACTGTAGGGCACTGTTTCATTGTACCGTATTTAATGTCAGGCTGTGTTTAATTTTACATTGTTCAGTGTAGGGCACTGATTCATTGTACCGTATTTAATGTCGGGCTGTGTTTTATTTTACATTGTTCAGTGTAGGGCACTGATTCATTGTAGTGTATTTAATGTCGGGCTGTGTTTAATTTTACATTGTTCAGTGTAGGGCACTGTTTCACTGTACTGTATTTAATGTCGGGCTGTGTTTAATTTTACATTGTTCAGTGTAGGGCACTGTTTCATTGTACTGTATTTAATGTCGGGCTGTGTTTAATGTTACATTGTTGACTGTTGGGCACTGTTTCACTGTACCGTATTTAATGTCGGGCTCTGTTTAATTTTACATTGTTCAGTGTAGGGCACTGTTTCATTGTACCGTATTGAATGTCGGGCTCTGTTTAATTTTACCTTGTTCACTGTAGGGCACTGTTTCATTGTACTGTATTTAATGTCGGGCTCTGTTTAATTTTACCTTGTTCAGTGCAGGGCACTGTTTCATTGTATCGTATTTAATGTCGGGCTCTGTTGAATTTTACCTTGTTCAGTCTAGGGCACTGTTTCATTGTACCGTATTTACTGTCGGGCTGTGTTTCATTGTACATTGTTCACTGTAGGGCACTGTTTCATTGTACCGTATTTAATGTCAGGCTGTGTTTAATTTTACCTTCTTCAGTGTAGGGCACTGTTTCATTGTATCGTATTTAATGTCGGGCTGTGTTTAATTGTACATTGTTCACTGTAGGGCACTGTTTCATTGTACCGTATTTAATGTCGGTCTGTGTTTAATTTTTCCTTGCTCAGTTGAGGGCACTGTTACATTGTACTGTATTTAATGTCGTGCTCTGTTTAATTTTACATTGTTCACTGTAGGGCACTGTTTCATTGTACCGTATTTAATGTCGGGCTATGTTTAATTTTACATTGGTCACTGTAGGTCACTGTTTCATTGTACGGTATTTAATGTCGGGATGTGTTTAATTTTACATTCTTCACTGTAGGGCATTGTTACATTGTGCTGTATTTAATGCTGGTCTCTGTTTAATTTTACATTGTTCAGTGTAGGGCACTGATTCATTGTACCGTATTTAATGTCGGGCTGTGTTTTATTTTACATTGTTCAGTGTAGGGCACTGATTCATTGTAGTGTATTTAATGTCGGGCTGTGTTTAATTTTACATTGTTCAGTGTAGGGCACTGTTTCACTGTACTGTATTTAATGTCGGGCTGTGTTTAATTTTACATTGTTCAGTGTAGGGCACTGTTTCATTGTACTGTATTTAATGTCGGGCTGTGTTTAATTTTACATTGTTCACTGTAGGGCACTGTTTCGTTGTACCGTATTTAATGTCGGGCTGTGTTAAATTGTACATTGTTCACTGTAGGTCACAGTTTCATTGTACTGTATTTAATGTCGGGCTGTGTTTAATTTTACATTCTTCACTGTAGGGCATTGTTTAATTGTGCTGTATTCAATGTTGGGCTCTGTTTAATTTTACCTTGTTCACTGTCGGGCACTGTTTCATTGTCCCGTATTTAATGTCGGGCTGTGTTAAATTGTACATTGGTCACTGTAGGGCACTGTTTCATTGTACCGTATTTAATGTCCGGCTCTGTTTAATGTTACATTCTTCACTGTAGGGCATTGTTTCATTGTACCGTATTTAATGTCGGGCTCTGTTTAATTTTACCTTGTTCAGTGTAGGGCACTGATTCATTGTACCGTATTTAATGTCGGGCTCTGTTTAATTTTGCCTTGTTTACTATAGGTCACTGTTTCATTGTACTGTATTTAATGTCGGGCTCTGTTTAATTTTACATTGTTCACTGTAGGGCACTGTTTAATTGTACTGTATTTAATGTCGGGCTCTGTTTAATTTTACATTGTTCACTGTAGGGCACTGTTTCATTGTACCGTATTTAATGTCGGGCTGTGTTTAATTTTACCTTGCTCAGTGGAGGGCACTGTTTCATTGTACTGTATTTAATGTCGGGCTCTGTTTAATTTTGCCTCGTTTACTGTAGGTCACTGTTTCATTGTACTGTATTTAATGTCAGGCTCGGTTTAATTTTACATTGTTCACTGTAGGGCACTGTTTCATTGTACCGTATTTAATGTCGGGCTCTGTTTAATTTTGCCTCGTTTACTGTAGGTCACTGTTTCATTGTACTGTATTTAATGTCAGGCTCGGTTTAATTTTACATTGTTCACTGTAGGGCACTGTTTCATTGTACCGTATTTAATGTCGGGCTCTGTTTAATTTTGCCTCGTTTACTGTAGGTCACTGTTTCATTGTACTGTATTTGATGTCAGGCTCGGTTTAATTTTACATTGTTCACTGTAGGGCACTGCTTCATTGTACTGTATTTAATGTCGGGCTGTGTTTAATTTTACATTGTTCAGTGTAGGGCACTGTTTCATTGTGCTGTATTTAATGTCGGGCTCTGTTTAATTTTACATTGTTCAGCGTAGGGCACTGCTTCATTGTACTGTATTTCATGTCGGGCTCTGTTTAATTTAGCCTTGTTTACTGTAGGTCAATGTTCATTGTACTGTATTTAATGTCGGACTCTGTTTAATTTTACATTGTTCACTGTAGGGCACTGCTTCATTGTACTGTATTTAATGTCGGGCTCTGTTTAATTTTAAATTGTTCACTGTAGGGCACTGTTTCATTGTACTGTTTTTAATGTCGGGCTCTGTTTAATTTTACATTGTTCAGTGTAGGGCACTGTTTCATTGTACCGTATTTAATGACGGGCTGTGTTAAATTGTACATTGTTCACTGTCGGGCACTGTTTCATTGTACCGAATTTAATGTCGGGCTGTGTTTAATTGTACATTGTTCACTGTAGGGCACTGTTTCATTGTACCCTATTTAATGTCGGGCTGTGTTTAATTTTACCTTGCTCAGTGGAGGGCACTGTTACATTGTACTGTATTTAATGTCGGGCTCTGTTTAATTTTACATTGTTCTCTGTAGGGCACTGTTTCATTGTATCGTATTTAATGTCGGTCTCTGTTTAATTTTACATTGTTCACTGTAGGTCACTGTTTCATTGTACTGTATTTAATGTCGGGCTGTGTTTAATTTTACATTCTTCACTGTAGGGCATTGTTTAATTGTGCTGTATTTAATGTTTGGCTCGGTTTAATTTTACCTTGTTCACTGTCGGGCACTTTTTTCATTGTCCCGTATTTAATGTCAGGCTGTGTTTAATTGTACATTGGTCACTGTAGGCCACTGTTTCATGTACCGTATTTAATGTCGGGCTCTGTTTAATTTTACATCTTCAATGTAGGGCATTGTTTCATTGTACCGTATTTAATGTCGGGCTCTGTTTAATTTTACATTGTTCACTGGAGGGCACTGTTTCGTTGTACTGTATTTAATGTCGGACTCTGTTTAATTTTACCTTGTTCACTGTAGGGCACTGTTTCATTGTACCGTATTTAATCTCGGGCTCTGTTTAATTTTACATTGTTCACTGTAGGGCACTGTTTCATTGTACTGTCTTTAATGTCGGGCTGTGTTTAATTTTACATTGTTCAGTGTAGGGCACTGATACATTTTACCGTATTTAATGTCGGGCTGCGTTTAATTTTACATTGTTCAGTGTAGGGCACTGTTTCATTGTACCGTATTTAATGTCGGGCTGTGTTTAATTGTACATTGTTCACTGTAGGGCACTGATTCATTGTACCGTATTTAATGTCGGGTTGTGTTTAATTTTACCTTGCTCAGTGGAGGGCACTGTTTCATTGTACCGTATTTAATGTCGGGCTCTGTTTAATTTTTCCTTTTTGCTTGTAGGGCACTGTTTCATTGTACCGTATTTAATGTCGAGCTCTGTTTAATTGTACCTTGTTCAGTGTAGGGCACTGATTCATTGTACCGGATTTAATGTCGAGCACTGTTTAATTTTACATTGTTCACTGTAGGGCACTATTTAATTGTACCGTATTTAATGTCGGGCTCTGTTTTATTTTACATTGTTCACAGTTGAGCCCTGTTTCATTGTACTGTATTTAATGTCGGGCTCTGTTTAATTTTACTTTGTTGACTGTAGGGCACTGTTTCATTGTCCCGTATTTAATGTCGGGCTCTGTTTAATTTTACATTGTTGCTGGTACGGCACTGATTAATTGTACCGTATTTAATGTCGGGCTGTGTTTTATTTTACATTGTTCACTGTAGGGCACTGTTTCATTGTACCGTATTTAATGTCGGGCTCTGTTTAATTTTACCTTGTTCAGTGTAGGGCACTGTTTCATTGTATCGTATTTAATGTCGGGCTCTGTTGAATTTTACCTTGTTCAGTGTAGGGCACTGTTTCATTGTACCGTATTTAATGTCGGGCTCTGTTTAATTTTACCTTGTTCAGTGTAGGGCACTGTTTCATTGTATCGTATTTAATGTCGGGCTCTGTTGAATTTTACCTTGTTCAGTGTAGGGCACTGTTTCATTGTACCGTATTTACTGTCGGGCTGTGTTTCATTGTACATTGTTCACTGTAGGGCACTGTTTCATTGTACCGTATTTAATGTCAGGCTGTGTTTAATTTTACCTTCTTCAGTGTAGGGCACTGTTTCATTTTACCGTATTTAATGTCGGGCTGTGTTTAATTGTACATTGTTCACTGTAGGGCACTGTTTCATTGTACCGTATTTAATGTCGGGCTCTGTTTAATTTTACATTGTTCACTGTAGGGCACTGTTTAATTGTACTGTATTTAATGTCGGGCTCTGTTTAATTTTACATTGTTCACTGTAGGGCACTGTTTCATTGTACCGTATTTAATGTCGGGCTGTGTTTAATTTTACCTTGCTCAGTGGAGGGCACTGTTTCATTGTACTGTATTTAATGTCGGGCTCTGTTTAATTTTGCCTCGTTTACTGTAGGTCACTGTTTCATTGTACTGTATTTAATGTCAGGCTCGGTTTAATTTTACATTGTTCACTGTAGGGCACTGTTTCATTGTACCGTATTTAATGTCGGGCTCTGTTTAATTTTACATTGTTCACTGTAGGGCACTGCTTCATTGTACTGTATTTAATGTCGGGCTGTGTTTAATTTTACATTGTTCAGTGTAGGGCACTGTTTCATTGTGCTGTATTTAATGTCGGGCTCTGTTTAATTTTACATTGTTCAGCGTAGGGCACTGCTTCATTGTACTGTATTTCATGTCGGGCTCTGTTTAATTTAGCCTTGTTTACTGTAGGTCAATGTTCATTGTACTGTATTTAATGTCGGACTCTGTTTAATTTTACATTGTTCACTGTAGGGCACTGCTTCATTGTACTGTATTTAATGTCGGGCTCTGTTTAATTTTAAATTGTTCACTGTAGGGCACTGTTTCATTGTACTGTTTTTAATGTCGAGCTCTGTTTAATTTTGCCTTCTTTACTGTAGGTCACTGTTTCATTGTACTGTTTTTAATGTCCGGTCTCTGTTTAATTTTACCTTGTTCAGTGTAGGGCACTGTTTCATTGTACCGTATTTAATGTCGGGCTGTGTTTAATTTTACCTTGCTCAGTGGAGGGCACTGTTTCATTGTACTGTATTTAATGTCGGGCTCTGTTTAATTTTGCCTCGTTTACTGTAGGTCACTGTTTCATTGTACTGTATTTAATGTCAGGCTCGGTTTAATTTTACATTGTTCACTTTAGGGCACTGTTTCATTGTACCGTATTTAATGTCGGGCTCTGTTAAATTTTGCCTCGTTTACTGTAGGTCACTGTTTCATTGTACTGTATTTAATGTCAGGCTCGGTTGAATTTTACATTGTTCACTGTAGGGCACTGTTTCATTGTACCGTATTTACTGTCGGGCTCTGTTTAATTTTGCCTCGTTTACTGTAGGTCACTGTTTCATTGTACTGTATTTGATGTCAGGCTCGGTTTAATTTTACATTGTTCACTGTAGGGCACTGCTTCATTGTACTGTATTTAATGTCGGGCTGTGTTTAATTTTACATTGTTCACTGTAGGGCACTGTTTCATTGTACTGTATTTAATGTCGGGCTGTGTTGAATGTTACATTGTTGACTGTTGGGCACTGTTTCACTGTACCGTATTTAATGTCGGGCTCTGTTTAATTTTACATTGTTCAGTGTAGGGCACTGTTTCATTGTACCGTATTGAATGTCGGGCTCTGTTTAATTTTACCTTGTTCACTGTAGGGCACTGTTTCATTGTACTGTATTTAATGTCGGGCTCTGTTTAATTTTACCTTGTTCAGTGTAGGGCACTGTTTCATTGTATCGTATTTAATGTCGGGCTCTGTTGAATTTTACCTTGTTCAGTCTAGGGCACTGTTTCATTGTACCGTATTTACTGTCGGGCTGTGTTTCATTGTACATTGTTCACTGTAGGGCACTGTTTCATTGTACCGTATTTAATGTCAGGCTGTGTTTAATTTTACCTTGCTCAGTTGAGGGCACTGTTACATTGTACTGTATTTAATGTCGTGCTCTGTTTAATTTTACATTGTTCACTGTAGGGCACTGTTTCATTGTACCGTATTTAATGTCGGGCTATGTTTAATTTTACATTGGTCACTGTAGGTCACTGTTTCATTGTACGGTATTTAATGTCGGGATGTGTTTAATTTTACATTCTTCACTGTAGGGCATTGTTACATTGTGCTGTATTTAATGCTGGTCTCTGTTTAATTTTACATTGTTCAGTGTAGGGCACTGATTCATTGTACCGTATTTAATGTCGGTCTGTGTTTTATTTTACATTGTTCAGTGTAGGGCACTGATTCATTGTAGTGTATTTAATGTCGGGCTGTGTTTAATTTTACATTGTTCAGTGTTGGGCTCTGTTTCACTGTACTGTATTTAATGTCGGGCTGTGTTTAATTTTACATTGTTCAGTGTAGGGCACTGTTTCATTGTACTGTATTTAATGTCGGGCTGTGTTTAATTTTACATTGTTCACTGTAGGGCACTGTTTCGTTGTACCGTATTTAATGTCGGGCTGTATTAAATTGTACATTGTTCACTGTAGGTCACAGTTTCATTGTACTGTATTTAATGTCGGGCTGTGTTTAATTTTACATTCTTCACTGTAGGGCATTGTTTAATTGTGCTGTATTCAATGTTGGGCTCTGTTTAATTTTACCTTGTTCACTGTCGGGCACTGTTTCATTGTCCCGTATTTAATGTCGGGCTGTGTTTAATTGTACATTGGTCACTGTAGGGCACTGTTTCATTGTACCGTATTTAATGTCCGGCTCTGTTTAATGTTACATTCTTCACTGTAGGGCATTGTTTCATTGTACCGTATTTAATGTCGGGCTCTGTTTAATTTTACCTTGTTCAGTGTAGTGCACTGATTCATTGTACCGTATTTAATGTCGGGCTCTGTTTAATTTTGCCTTGTTTACTGTAGGTCACTGTTTCATTGTACTGTATTTAATGTCGGGCTCTGTTTAATTTTACATTGTTCACTGTAGGGCACTGTTTAATTGTACTGTATTTAATGTCGGGCTCTGTTTAATTTTACATTGTTCACTGTAGGGCACTGTTTCATTGTACCGTATTTAATGTCGGGCTGTGTTTAATTTTATCTTGCTCAGTGGAGGGCACTGTTTCATTGTACTGTATTTAATGTCGGGCTCTGTTTAATTTTGCCTCGTTTACTGTAGGTCACTGTTTCATTGTAATGTATTTAATGTCAGGCTCGGTTTAATTTTACATTGTTCACTGTAGGGCACTGTTTCATTGTACCGTATTTAATGTCGGGCTCTGTTTAATTTTACATTGTTCACTGTAGGGCACTGCTTCATTGTACTGTATTTAATGTCGGCCTGTGTTTAATTTTACATTGTTCAGTGTAGGGCACTGTTTCATTGTGCTGTATTTAATGTCGGGCTCTGTTTAATTTTACATTGTTCAGCGTAGGGCACTGCTTCATTGTACTGTATTTCATGTCGGGCTCTGTTTAATTTAGCCTTGTTTACTGTAGGTCAATGTTCATTGTACTGTATTTAATGTCGGACTCTGTTTAATTTTACATTGTTCACTGTAGGGCACTGCTTCATTGTACTGTATTTAATGTCGGGCTCTGTTTAATTTTAAATTGTTCACTGTAGGGCACTGTTTCATTGTACTCTTTTTAATGTCGAGCTCTGTTTAATTTTGCCTTCTTTACTGTAGGTCACTGTTTCATTGTACTGTTTTTAATGTCCGGTCTCTGTTTAATTTTACCTTGTTCAGTGTAGGGCACTGTTTCATTGTACCTTATTTAATGTCGGGCTGTGTTTAATTTTACCTTGCTCAGTGGAGGGCACTGTTTCATTGTACTGTATTTAATGTCGGGCTCTGTTTAATTTTGCCTCGTTTACTGTAGGTCACTGTTTCATTGTACTGTATTTAATGTCAGGCTCGGTTTAATTTTACATTGTTCACTGTAGGGCACTGTTTCATTGTACCGTATTTAATGTCGGGCTCTGTTTAATTTTGCCTCGTTTACTGTAGGTCACTGTTTCATTGTACTGTATTTAATGTCAGGCTCGGTTTAATTTTACATTGTTCACTGTAGGGCACTGTTTCATTGTACCGTATTTAATGTCGGGCTCTATTTAATTTTGCCTCGTTTACTGTAGGTCACTGTTTCATTGTACTGTATTTGATGTCAGGCTCGGTTTAATTTTACATTGTTCACTGTAGGGCACTGCTTCATTGTACTGTATTTAATGTCGGGCTGTGTTTAATTTTACATTGTTCAGTGTAGGGCACTGTTTCATTGTGCTGTATTTAATGTCGGGCTCTGTTTAATTTTACATTGTTCAGCGTAGGGCACTGCTTCATTGTACTGTATTTCATGTCGGGCTCTGTTTAATTTAGCCTTGTTTACTGTAGGTCAATGTTCATTGTACTGTATTTAATGTCGGACTCTGTTTAATTTTACATTGTTCACTGTAGGGCACTGCTTCATTGTACTGTATTTAATGTCGGGCTCTGTTTAATTTTAAATTGTTCACTGTAGGGCACTGTTTCATTGTACTGTTTTTAATGTCGAGCTCTGTTTAATTTTGCCTTCTTTACTGTAGGTCACTGTTTCATTGTACTGTTTTTAATGTCCGGTCTCTGTTTAATTTTACCTTGTTCAGTGTAGGACACTGTTTCATTGTACCGTATTTAATGTCGGGCTGTTTAATTTTACCTTGTTCAGTGTAGGGCACTGTTTCATTTTACTGTATTTAATGTCGGGCTGTGTTTAATTGTACATTGTTCACTGTAGGGCACTGTTTCATTGTACCGTATTGAATGTCGGGCTGTGTTTAATTGTACATTGTTCACTGTAGGGCACTGTTTCATTGTACCGTATTTAATGTCGGGCTCTGTTTAATTTTACTTTGTACACTGTAGGGCACCGTTTCATTGTACCGTATTTAATGTCGGGCTCTGTTTAATTTTACATTGTTCAGTGTAGAGCACTGTTTCATTGTACCGTATTTAATGTCTGGCTCTGTTTAATTTTACCTTGTTCACTGTAGGGCACTGTTTCATTGTACCGTATTTAATGTCGGGCTCTGTTTAATTTTACATTGTTGATTGTAGGGCACCGTTTCATTGTATCGTATTTAATGTCGGGCTCTGTTTAATTTTACATTGTTCAGTGTAGAGCACTGTTTCATTGATCTGAATTTAATGTCGGGCTCTGTTTAATTTTACATTGTTCAGTGTAGGGCACTGTTTCATTGAACCGTGTTTAATGTCGGGCGCTGTTTACTTTTGCTTTGGTCAGTGTAGGACACTGTTTCATTGTACTGCATTTAATGTCGGGCTCTGTTTAATTTTACATTGTTCAATGTAGGGCACTGTTTCATTGTACTGTATTTAATGTCGGGCTCTGTTTAATTTTACATTGTTCAGTGTAGGGCACTGTTTCATTTTACCGTATTTAATGTCGGGCTGTTTTTAATTGTACATTGTTCACTGTAGGGCACTGTTTCATTGTACCGTATTTAATGTCGGGCCGTGTTTAATTGTACGTTGTTCACTGTAGGGCACTGTTTCATTGTACCGTATTTAATGTCGGTCTGTGTTTAATTTTTCCTTACTCAGTTGAGGGCACTGTTACATTGTACTGTATTTAATGTCGTGCTCTGTTTAATTTTACATTGTTCACTGTAGGGCACTGTTTCATTGTACCGTATTTAATGCCGGGCTATGTTTAATTTTACATTGTTCACTGTAGGTCACTGTTTCATTGTACGGTATTTAATGTCGGGATGTGTTTAATTTTACATTCTTCACTGTAGGGCATTGTTACATTGTGCTTTATTTAATGCTGGGCTCTGTTTAATTTTACCTTGTTCACTGTCGGGCACTGTTTCATTGTCCCGTATTTAATGTCGGGCTCTGTTTATTTTTACATTGTTCAGTGTAGGGCACTGTTTCATTGATCTGTATTTAATGTCGGGCTCTGTTTAATTTTGCCTTGTTTACTGTAGGTCACTGTTTCATTGTACTGTATTTAATGTCGGGCTCTGTTTAATTTTACCTTGTTCAGTGTAGGGCACTGTTTCATTTTACCGTATTTAATGTCGGGCTGTGTTTATTTGTACATTGTTCACTGTAGGGCACTGTTTCATTGTACTGTTTTTAATGTCGAGCTCTGTTTAATTTTGCCTTGTTTACTGTAGGTCACTGTTTCATTGTACTGTATTTAATTTCCGGTCTCTGTTTAATTTTACCTTGTTCACTGTAGGGCACTGTTTCATTGTACCGTATTTAATTTAGGGCTCTGTTTAATTTTACCTTGTTCAGTGTAGGGCACTGTTTCATTTTACTGTATTTAATGTCGGGCTGTGTTTAATTGTACATTGTTCAATGTAGGGCACTGTTTCATTGTACCGTATTTAATGTCGGGCTCTGTTTAATTTTACATTGTTCACTGTAGGGCACTGTTTCATTGTACCGTATTTAATGTCGGGCTCTGTTTAATTTTACCTTGTTCAATGTAGGGCACTGTTTCATTGTACCGTATTTAATGTCGGGCTCTGTTTAATTTTACCTTGTTCAATGTAGGGCTCTGTTTCATTGTACCGTATTTAATGTCGGGCTCTGTTTAATTTTACCTTGTTCAGTGTAGGGCACTGTTTCATTTTACTGTATTTAATGTCGGGCTGTGTTTAATTGTACATTGTTCACTGTAGGGCACTGTTTCATTGTACCGTATTTAATGTCGGGCTCTGTTTAATTTTACCTTGTTCAATGTAGGGCACTGTTTCATTGTACCGTATTGAATGTCGGGCTGTGTTTAATTGTACATTGTTCACTGTAGGGTACTGTTTCATTGTACCGTATTTAATGTCGGGCTCTGTTTAATTTTACTTTGTACACTGTAGGGCACCGTTTCATTGTACCGTATTTAATGTCGGGCTCTGTTTAATTTTACATTGTTCAGTGTAGAGCACTGTTTCATTGTACCGTATTTAATGTCTGGCTCTGTTTAATTTTACCTTGTTCACTGTAGGGCACTGTTTCATTGTACCGTATTTAATGTCGGGCTCTGTTTAATTTTACATTGATGATTGTAGGGCACTGTTTCATTGTACCGTATTTAATGTCGGGCTCTGTTTAATTTTACATTGTTGATTGTAGGGCACCGTTTTATTGTATCGTATTTAATGTCGGGCTCTGTTTAATTTTACATTGTTCAGTGTAGGGCACTGTTTCATTGAACCGTGTTTAATGTCGGGCGCTGTTTACTTTTGCTTTGGTCAGTGTAGGACACTGTTTCATTGTACTGCATTTAATGTCGGACTCTGTTTAATTTTACATTGTTCAATGTAGGGCACTGTTTCATTGTACTGTATTTAATGTCGGGCTCTGTTTAATTTTACATTGTTCAGTGTAGGGCACTGTTTCATTGTACCGTATTTAATGTCGGTCTCTGTTTAATTTTACATTGTTCACTGTAGGGCACTGTTTCATTGATCTGTATTTAATGTCGGGCTCTGTTTAACTTTACATTGGTCAGTGTAGGGCACTGTTTCATTGTCCTGTATTTAATGTCGGGTTCTGTGTAATTTTACATTGTTCAGTGTAGGACACTGTTTCATTGTCCTGTATTTAATGTCGGGTTCTGTTTAATTTTACATTGTTCAGTGTAGGACACTGTTTCATTGTACCGCATTTAATGTCTGGCTCTGTTTAATTTGACCTTGTTCACTGTAGGGCACTGTTTCATTGTACTGCATTTAATGTCGGGCTCTGTTTAATTTTACATTGTTCCATGTAGGGCACTGTTTCATTGTACTGTATTTAATGTCGGGCTCTGTTTAATTTTACATTGTTCAGTGTAGGGCACTGTTTCATTGTACCGTATTTAATGTCGGTCTCTGTTTAATTTTACATTGTTCACTGTAGGGCACTGTTTCATTGATCTGTATTTAATGTCGGGCTCTGTTTAATTTTACATTGGTCAGTGTAGGGCACTGTTTCATTGTCCTGTATTTAATGTCGGGTTCTGTTTAATTTTACATTGTTCAGTGTAGGACACTGTTTCATTGTCCTGCATTTAATGTCGGGTTCTGGTTAATTTTACATTGTTCAGTGTAGGGCACTGTTTCATTGTACCGTATTTAATGTCTGGCTCTGTTTAATTTGACCTTGTTCACTGTAGGGCACTGTTTCATTGTACTGTATTTAATGTCGGGCTCTGTTTAATTTTACATTGGTCAGTGTAGGGCACTGTTTCTTTGTCCTGTATTTAATGTCTGGTTCTGTTTAATTTTACATTGTTCAGTGTAGGACACTGTTTCATTGTCCTGTATTTAATGTCGGGTTCTGTTTCATTTTACATTATTCAGTGTAGGACACTGTTTCATTGTACCGTATTTAATGTCTGGCTCTGTTTAATTTGACCTTGTTCACTGTAGGGCAATGTTTCATTGTACTGTATTTAATGTCGGGCTCTGTTTAACTTTACTTTGTACACTGTAGGGCACTGTTTCATTGTTGTGTATTTAATAGAACATAGAACATAGAAAATACAGCACAGAACAGGCCCTTCGGCCAACTGTGTTGTGCCGAACCTTTGTCCTAGATTAATCATAGATTATCATTGAATTTACAGTGCAGAAGGATGCCATTCGGCCCTTTGAGTCTGCACCAGCTCTTGGAACGAGCACCCTACCCAAACTCAACACCTCCACCCAACACCAAGGGCAATTTGGACATTAAGGGCAATTTATCATTGGCCAATTCACCTAACCCGCACATCTTTGGACTGTGGGAGGAAACCGTAGCACCCGGAGGAAACCCACGCAGACACGGGCAGGACGTGCAGACACCGCACAGAGAATGACCCAAGCTGGAATCGAACCTGGGACCATGGATCTGTGAAGCAATTGTGCTCCCCACAATGCTCCCGTGCTGCCCTTAAGAACAAATAAATCTACACTATATCATTTTCCCGTAATCCATGTACCTATCCAACAGCTGCTTGAAGGTCCCTAATGTTTCCGACTCAACTGCTTCCACAGGCAGTGCATTCCATGCCCCCACTACTCTCTGGGTAAAGAACCTACCTCTGATATCCCTCCTATATCTTCCACCTTTCACCTTAAATTTATGTCCCCTTGTAATGGTGTGTTCCACCTGGGGAAAAAGTCTCTGACTGTCTACTCTATCTATTCCCCTGATCATCTTATAAACCTCTATCAAGTCGCCCCTCATCCTTCTCCGCTCTAATGAGAAAAGTCCTAGCACCCTCAACCTTTCCTCGTAAGACCTACTCTCCATTCCAGGCAACATCCTGGTAAATCTTCTTTGCACCTTTTCCAGAACTTCCACATCCTTCCTAAAATGAGGCGACAAGAACTGTACACAGTACTCGAAATGTGGCCTTACCAAAGTTTTGTACAGCTGCATCATTACCTCATGGCTCTTAAGTTCAATCCCTCTGTTAATGAACGCGAGCACACCATAGGCCTTCTTCACAGCTCTATCCACTTGAGTGGCAACTTTCAAAGATGTATGAACATTGACCCCAAGGTCTCTCTGCTCCTCCACAATGCCAAGAACTCTACCGTTAACCCTGTATTCCGCATTCATATTTGTCCTTCCAAAATGGACAACCTCACACTTTTCAGGGTTAAACTCCATCTGCCACTTCTCAGCCCAGCTCTGCATCCTATCTATGTCTCTTTGCAGCCGACAACAGCCCTCCTTACTATCCACAACTCCACCAATCTTCGTATCGTCTGCAAATTTACTGACCCACCCTTCAACTCCCTCATCCAAGTCATTAATGAAAATCACAAACAGCAGAGGACCCAGAACTGATCCCTGCGGTACACCACTGGTAACTGGGATCCAGTCTGAATATTTGCCGTCCACCACCACTCTCTGACTTCTATCGGTTAGCCAGTTCGTTATCCAACTGGCCAAATTTCCCACTATCCCATGCCTGCTTACTTTGTGCAGGAGCCTACCATGGGGAACTTTATCAAATGCCTTACTAAAATCCATGTACACTACATCCACTGCTTTACCTTCATCCACATGCTTGGTCACCTCCTCAAAGAATTCAATAAGATTTGTAAGGCAAGACCTACCCCTCACAAATCCGTGCTGACTATCCCTAATCAAGCAGTGTCTTTCCAGATGCTCAGAATTCCTATCCTTCAGTACCCTTTCCATTACTTTGCCTACCACCGAAGTAAGACTAACTGGCCTGTAATTCCCAGGGTTATCCCTAGTTCCTTTTTTGAACAGGGGCACGAAATTCGCCACTCTCCAATCCCCTGGTACCACCACTGTTGACAGTGAGGACGAAAAGATCATTGCCAACGGCTCTGCAATTTCATCTATTGCTTCCCATAGAATCCTTGGATATATCCCGTCAGGCCAGGGGGACTTGTCTATCCTCAAGTTTTTCAAAATGCCCAACACATCTTCCTTCCTAACAAGTATTTCCTCGAGCTTACCAATCTGTTTCACACTGTCCTCTCCAACAATATCGCCCCTCTCATTTGTAAATACAGAAGAAAAGTACTCATTCAAGACCTCTCCTATCTCTTCAGACTCAATACACAATCTCCCGCTACTGTCCTTGATCGGACCTACCCTCGCTCTAGTCATTCTCATATTTCTCACATATGTGAAAAAGGCCTTGGGGTTTTCCTTGATCCTACCCGCCAAAGATTGTTCATGCCCTCTCTTAGCTCTCCTAATCCCTTTCTTCAGTTCCCTCCTGGCTATCTTGTATCCCTCCAATGCCCTGTCTGAACCTTGTTTCCTCAGCCTTACATAAGTCACCTTTTTCCTCTTAACAAGACATTCAACCTCTCTTGTCAACCATGGTTCCCTCACTCGACCATCTCTTCCCTGCCTGACAGGGACATACATAGCAAGGACACGTAGCACCTGTTCCTTGAACAAGTTCCACATTCCACTTGTGTCCTTCCCTGCCAGCCTATGTTCCCAACTTATGCACTTCAATTCTTGTCTGACAACATCGTATTTACCCTTCCCCCAATTGTGAACCTTGCCCTGTTACACGTACCTATCCCTCTCCATTACTAAAGTGAAAGTCACAGAATTGTGGTCACTATCTCCAAAATGCTCCCCCACTAACAAATCTATCACTTGCCCTGGTTCATTACCCAGTACTAAATCCAATATTGCCCCTCCTCTGGTTGGACAATCTACATACTGTGTTAGAAAAGCTTCCTGGACACACTGCACAAACACCACCCCATCCAAACTATTTGATCTAAAGAGTTTCCACTCAATATTTGGGAAGTTAAAGTCGCCCATGTCTACTACCCTATGACTTCTGCACCTTTCCAAAATCTGTTTCCCAATCTGTTCCTCCACATCTCTGCTACTATTGGGGGGCCTATAGACAACTCCTAACAAGGTGACTGCTCCTTTCCTATTTCTGACTTCAACCCATACTACCTCAATAGGGTGATACTCCTCAAACTGCCTTTCTGCAGCTGTTATACTATCTCTAATTAATAATGCCACGCCCCCCACCTATTTTACCACCCTCCCTAATCTTATTGAAACATCTATAACCAGGGACCTCCAACAACCATTTCTGCCCCTCTTCTATCCAAGTTTCCGTGATGGCCACCACATCGTAGTCCCAAGTACCGATCCATGCCTTAAGTTCACCCACCTTATTCCTGATGCTTCTTGCGTTGAAGTATACACACTTCAACCCATCTCCGTGCCTGCAAATACTCTCCTTTGTCAGTGTTCCCTTCCCCACTGCCACATTACAAGCTTTGGCGTCCTGAATATCGGCTACCTTAGTTGCAGGACTACAAATCCGGTTCCCATTCCCCTGCCAAATTAGTTTAAACCCTCCCGAAGAGTACTAGCAAACCTTCCTCCCAGGATATTGGTGCCCCTCTGGTTCAGATGCAACCCGTCCTGCTTGTACAGGTCCCACCTTCCCCAGAATGCGCTCCAATTATCCAAATACCTGAAGCCCTCCCTCCTACACCATTCCTGCAGCCACGTGTTCAACTGCACTCTCTCCCTATTCCTAGCCTCGCTATCACGTGGCACTGGCAACAAACCAGAGATGACAACTCTGTCTGTCCTGGCTTTCAACTTCCAGCCTAACTCCTTAAACTTGTTTATTACCTCCACACCCCTTTTCCTACCTATGTCGTTGGTACAAATGTGCACCACGACTTCTGGCTGCTCCCCCTCCCCCTTAAGGAACCTGAAGACACGATCCGAGACATCCCTGGCCCTGGCACCCGGGAGGCAACATACCTTCCGGGAGTCTCGCTCGCGACCACAGAATCTCCTATCTATTCCCCTAACCATTGAATCTCCTACAACTATTGCTTTTCTATTCTCCCCCCTTCCCCTCTGAGCCCCAGAGCCAGACTCAGTGCCAGAGACCTGGCCGCTAGGGCCTTCCCCCGGTAGGTCATCCCCCCCCCCCCCAACAGCATCCAAAAAGGTATACTTGTTTTGAAGGGGAACGGCCACGAGGGATCCCTGCACTGTCTGCCTGTTTGTTTTTTTCCCCCTGACTGTAACCCAGCTTTTCTTGTCCTGTACCTTGGGTGTGGTTACCTCCCTGTAACTCTTCTCAATCACCCCCTCTGCCTCCCGGATGATCCGAAGTTCATCCAGCTTCAGCTCCAGTTCCCTAACACGGTCTTTGAGGAGCTGAAGTTGGGTGCACTTCCCGCAGGTATAGTCAGTGGGGACACCGGTGGTATCCCTCACCACCCACATCCTACAGGAGGAGCATGTAACTGGCCTAGCCTCGATCACCTCTTACCTTACAGAATATAGCTGCTGTGTGGACTAACTAGATCTCCGACTCTGCTCCCAGTCAGCTACACTTCCTGTAAACTCCTGGCTCTCTTCGCACTCTTTGCGGAAATGTCGGAAACAAAATGAAAGGAGCACCTTACTCCCTCCTCACCTAACTCCCTCGGTCACCAAACTCTCACTATATCACTCAAAAAACACCAAATTCAGCACTCAGTGCAAACAAAGTCTGCACTGTAGGGGATCACTTTTATACTGTGAATCTAGCCTCTGAAAAACTGGCCTAATCCAATTAACTAATTAACAAGCTCCAGCTGCAAGTGCCTAGAAGTAGAAGCCTGTTTAATGTCGGGCTCTGTTTAATTTTACTTTGTTCACTGTAGGGCACTGTTTCATTGTACTGTATTTAATGTCGGGCTCTGTTTAATGTTACCTTGTTCACTGTAGGGCACTGTTTCATTGTACTGTATTTAATGTCGGTCTCTCTTTAATTATGCATTGTTTACTGTAGGGCACTGTTTCATTGAACATGTATTTAATGTCGGGCTCTGTTTAACTTTACTTTGTACACTCTAGGGCACTGTTTCATTGTTCTGTATTTAATGTCGGGTTCTGTTTAATTTTACATTGTTCACTGTCGGGCACTGTTTCTTTGTACCGTATTTAATGTCGGGCTCTGTTTAAATACGGTACAATGAAACAGTGCCCTACACTGAACAATGTAATATTAAACAGAGCCCGACATTAAATACGGTACAAGAAACTGTGCCCTACAGTGTACAAGGTAAAAATAAACAGAGCCCGACATTAAATACAGTCCAATGAAACAGTGCCCTACAGTGAACAAGGTAACATTAAGCAGAGCCCGACATTAAATACAGTACAATGAAACAGTGCCCTACAGTAAACTTAGTATAATTAACCAGAGACCGAAATTAAATACAGTACAATGCAACAGTGCCCTACACTGAACAATGTAATATTAAACAGAGCCCGACATTAAATACAGTACAATGAAACAGTGCCCGACACTGAACAATGTAAAATTAAACAGAACCTGACATTAAATACAGTACAATGAAACAGTGCCCTACACTGACCAATGTAAAATTAAACAGAGCCCGACATTATATACGGTACAATGAAACAGTGCCCTACAGTACAAAGTAAAATTAAACAGAGCACGACATTAAATACAGTACAACGAAACAGTGCCCTACAGTGTACAAAGTAAAATTAAACAGAGCCCGACATTAAATACGGTACAATGAAACAGTGCCCTACAGTGTACAAGGTAAAATTAAACAGAGACCAACATTAAATACAGTACAATGAAACAGTGCCCTACAGTTAACATAGTATAATTAAATAGAGACCGACATTAAATACAGATCAATGAAACAGTGCCCTACACTGAACAAGGTAAAATTAAACAGAGCCCGGCATTAAATACGGGACAACGAAACAGTGCCCTACACTGAACAAGGTAAAATTAATCAGAGCCCGACATTAAATACGGTACAATGAAACAGTGCCCTACAGTGAACAATGTAAAATTAAACACAGCTCGACATTAAATATGGTACAATGAATGAGTGCCCTACCAGCAACAATGTAAAATTAAACAGAGCCCGACATTAAATACGGTACAATGAAAGAGTGCCCTACAGTGAACAACGTAAAATTAAACAGAGCCCGACATTAAATACAGTACAATGAAACAGGGCCCTAATGTGAACAATGTAAAATTAAACAGAGCCCGACATTAAATACTGTACAATGAATCAGTGCCCTACAATGAACAATGTAAAATTAAACACAACCCGACATTAAATACAGTACAATGAAACAGTGCCCTACAGTGAACAAGGTAAAATTAAACAGAGCCCGACATTAAATACAGTACAATGAAACAGTGCCCTACAGTGAACAAGGTAAAATTAAACAGAGCCCGACATTAAATACGGTACAATGAAACAGTGCCCTACAAGCAACGAGGTAAAATTAAACAGAGCACGACATTAAATACGATACAATGAAACAGTGCCCTACAGTGAATAATGTAAAATTAAACAGAGCCCGACATTAAATACGGTACAATGAAACAGTGCCCGACAAGCAACAAGGTAAAATTAAACAGAGCCCGACATTAAATACGGTAGAATGAAACAGTGCCCTACAGTGAACAATGTAAAATTAAACACAGCCCGACATTAAATACAGTACAATGAAACAGTGCCCTACAGTGAACAATGTAAAATTAATCAGAGCCCGACATTAAATACGGTACAATGAAACAGTGCCCTACAAGCAACAAGGTAAAATTAAACAGAGCCCGACATTAAATACGGTACAATGAAACAGTGCCCTACACTGAACAATGTAAAATTAACAGAGCCCGACATTAAATACAGTACAATGAAACAGTGCGCTACAAGCTACAAGGTAAAATTAAACAGAGCTCGACATTAAATACAGTGCAATGAAACAGTGCCCTACAGTGAACAATGTAAAATTAACAGAGCCCGACATTAAATACGTACAATGAAACAGTGACCTACAGTGAACAATGTACAATTAAACACAGCCCGACATTAAATACAGTACAATGAAACAGTGCCCTACACTGAACAAGGTAAAATTAAACAGAGCCCGACATTAAATACAGTACAATGAAACAGTGACCTACAGTGAACAAGGTAAAATTAAACAGAGCCCGACATTAAATACAGTACAATGAAACAGTGCGCTACAAGCTACAAGGTAAAATTAAACAGAGCCCAACATTAAATACGGTAGAATGAAACAGTGCACTACACTGAATAATGTAAAATTAAACACAGCCCGACATTAAATACAGTGCAATGAAACAGTGCCCTACAGTGAACAATGTAAAATTAACAGAGCCCGACATTAAATACGGTACAAGAAACTGTGCCCTACAGTGTACAAGGTAAAAATAAACAGAGCCCGACATTAAATACAGTCCAATGAAACAGTGCCCTACAGTGAACAAGGTAACATTAAGCAGAGCCCGACATTAAATACAGTACAATGAAACAGTGCCCTACAGTAAACTTAGTATAATTAACCAGAGACCGAAATTAAATACAGTACAATGCAACAGTGCCCTACACTGAACAATGTAATATTAAACAGAGCCCGACATTAAATACAGTACAATGAAACAGTGCCCGACACTGAACAATGTAAAATTAAACAGAACCTGACATTAAATACAGTACAATGAAACAGTGCCCTACACTGACCAATGTAAAATTAAACAGAGCCCGACATTATATACGGTACAATGAAACAGTGCCCTACAGTACAAAGTAAAATTAAACAGAGCACGACATTAAATACAGTACAACGAAACAGTGCCCTACAGTGTACAAAGTAAAATTAAACAGAGCCCGACATTAAATACGGTACAATGAAACAGTGCCCTACAGTGTACAAGGTAAAATTAAACAGAGACCAACATTAAATACAGTACAATGAAACAGTGCCCTACAGTTAACATAGTATAATTAAATAGAGACCGACATTAAATACAGATCAATGAAACAGTGCCCTACACTGAACAAGGTAAAATTAAACAGAGCCCGGCATTAAATACGGGACAACGAAACAGTGCCCTACACTGAACAAGGTAAAATTAATCAGAGCCCGACATTAAATACGGTACAATGAAACAGTGCCCTACAGTGAACAATGTAAAATTAAACACAGCTCGACATTAAATATGGTACAATGAATGAGTGCCCTACCAGCAACAATGTAAAATTAAACAGAGCCCGACATTAAATACGGTACAATGAAAGAGTGCCCTACAGTGAACAACGTAAAATTAAACAGAGCCCGACATTAAATACAGTACAATGAAACAGGGCCCTAATGTGAACAATGTAAAATTAAACAGAGCCCGACATTAAATACTGTACAATGAATCAGTGCCCTACAATGAACAATGTAAAATTAAACACAACCCGACATTAAATACAGTACAATGAAACAGTGCCCTACAGTGAACAAGGTAAAATTAAACAGAGCCCGACATTAAATACAGTACAATGAAACAGTGCCCTACAGTGAACAAGGTAAAATTAAACAGAGCCCGACATTAAATACGGTACAATGAAACAGTGCCCTACAAGCAACGAGGTAAAATTAAACAGAGCACGACATTAAATACGATACAATGAAACAGTGCCCTACAGTGAATAATGTAAAATTAAACAGAGCCCGACATTAAATACGGTACAATGAAACAGTGCCCGACAAGCAACAAGGTAAAATTAAACAGAGCCCGACATTAAATACGGTAGAATGAAACAGTGCCCTACAGTGAACAATGTAAAATTAAACACAGCCCGACATTAAATACAGTACAATGAAACAGTGCCCTACAGTGAACAATGTAAAATTAATCAGAGCCCGACATTAAATACGGTACAATGAAACAGTGCCCTACAAGCAACAAGGTAAAATTAAACAGAGCCCGACATTAAATACGGTACAATGAAACAGTGCCCTACACTGAACAATGTAAAATTAACAGAGCCCGACATTAAATACAGTACAATGAAACAGTGCGCTACAAGCTACAAGGTAAAATTAAACAGAGCTCGACATTAAATACAGTGCAATGAAACAGTGCCCTACAGTGAACAATGTAAAATTAACAGAGCCCGACATTAAATACGTACAATGAAACAGTGACCTACAGTGAACAATGTACAATTAAACACAGCCCGACATTAAATACAGTACAATGAAACAGTGCCCTACACTGAACAAGGTAAAATTAAACAGAGCCCGACATTAAATACAGTACAATGAAACAGTGACCTACAGTGAACAAGGTAAAATTAAACAGAGCCCGACATTAAATACAGTACAATGAAACAGTGCGCTACAAGCTACAAGGTAAAATTAAACAGAGCCCAACATTAAATACGGTAGAATGAAACAGTGCACTACACTGAATAATGTAAAATTAAACACAGCCCGACATTAAATACAGTGCAATGAAACAGTGCCCTACAGTGAACAATGTAAAATTAACAGAGCCCGACATTAAATACGGTACAATGAAACAGTGACCTACAGTGAACAAGGTAAAATTAAACAGAGCCCGACATTAAATACAGTACAATGAAACAGTGCGCTACAAGCTACAAGGTAAAATTAAACAGAGCCCAACATTAAATACGGTAGAATGAAACAGTGCACTACACTGAATAATGTAAAATTAAACAGAGCCCGACATTAAATACAGTACAATGAAACAGTGCGCTACAAGCTACAATGTAAAATTAAACAGAGCCCGATATTAAATACGGTACAATGAAACAGTGACCTACAAGCAACAAGGTAAAATTAAACAGAGCCCAACATTAAATACGGTGCAATGAATCAGTGCCCTACACTGAACAATGTAAAATTAAACACAGCCCGGAATTAAATACAGTACAATGAAACAGTGACCTACAGTAAACAAGGCAAAATTAAACAGAGCCCGACATTAAATACGGTACAATGAAACAGTGCCCTACACTGAATAATGTAAAATTAAACAGAGCCCGACATTAAATACAGCACAATGAAACAATGCCCTACAGTGAAGAATGTAAAATTAAACACAGCCCGACATTAAATACAGTACAATGAAACAGTGACCTACAGTGAACAATGTAAAATTAAACAGAGCACGACATTAAATACAGTACAATGTAACAGTGCCCTCCACTGAGCAAGGTAAAATTAAACACAGCCCGACATTAAATACAGTACAATGAAACAGTGACCTACAGTGAACAATGTAAAATTAAACATAGCCCGACATTAAATACGGTACAATGAAATAGTCCCCTACAGTGGACAATGTAAAATTAAACGGAGCACGACATTAAATACAGTACAATATAACAGTGCCCTCCACTGAGCAAGGTAAAATTAAACACAGCCCGACATGAAATACGGTACAATGAAACAGTGCCCGACAGTGAACAATGTACAATTAAACATAGCCCAACATTAAATACGGTACAATGAAACAGTGCCCTACAGTGAACAATGTACAATTAAACACAGCCCGACATTAAATACGGTAAAATGAAACAATGCCCTACACTGAACAATGTAACATTAAACAGAGCCCGACATTAAATACAGTACAATGAAACAGTGCCCTACAGTGAACAAGGAAAAATTAAACAGAGCCCGACATTAAATACGGCAAAATGAAACAGTGCCCTACACTGAGCAAGGTAAAATTAAACACAGCCCGACATTAAGTACGGTACAATGAAACAGTGCCCTACACTTAACAATGTAAAATTAAACACAGCCCGACATTAAATACGGTGCAATGAAACAGTGACCTACAGTGAACAAGGTAAAATTAAACAGAGCCCGACATTAAATACGGTACAATGAAACAGTGCCCTACAAGCAACAAGGTAAAATTAAAGAGAGCCCGACATTAAATACAGTACAATGAAACAGTGACCTACAGTGAACAATGTAAAATTAAACATAGCCCGACATTAAATACGGTACAATGAAACAGTGCCCTACAGTGAACAATGTAAAATTAAACAGAGCACGACATTAAATATTTACAGTGGTCCCTGGGTAGAATATCAGCATTTACACTGGCTCCTGCGATATTAATTATTATTTACTGCGGTACTTGTATAGTATATCAATATTTACAGTGGACCACGGGTAGAATATCATTATTTACCGCGGTCCCTGGGTATTATATTTGTTCAAAGTGGTCCCTGGGTAGAATATCATTATTTACATTGGGCCCTGGGTAGAATATCATTATTTACAGTGTTCCCTGTGTAGTATATCATTATTTACAGTGATCCCTGGGTATTATATCATTGTTTAACGTGGTTCCTGTGTAGAATATCATTATTTACAGTGGTCCCTGGGTAGTGTATCATTATTTACAGTGGTCACTGGGTAGAATATCATTATTTACAGTGGTCCCTGGGTAATATATCATTAGTTACATTGTTCCCTGGGTAATGTCTCAATATTTACAGCGCCCTGGCTATTTATAAATATTAACAGAGGTCCCGGCGTACAATATCATTATTTACAGTGGTCCATGTGTAGAATATCATTATTTACAGTGGTCCCTGTGTAGTGCATCATTATTTACCGTGGTCACTGGGTAGAATATTATTATTTACAGTGGTCCCTGGGTAATATATCATTAGTTGCATTGTTCCCTGGGTAATGTCTCAATATTTACAGCGCCCTGGTTATTTATAAATATTAACAGAGTTCCCGGCGTGCAATATCATTATTTACAGTGGTCCCTGGGTAGAATATCATCATTTACAGTGGCTCCTGGGATATTAATTATTATTTACTGTGGTACTTGGATTGTATATCAATATTTACAGTGGACCACGGGTAGAATATCAATATTTACAATGTACCGTAGGTAGTACATTGTTATTTTCCGTGGTCCCTGGATAGTATATCAATATTTACAGTGGTCCCTGGATAGTATATCAATATTTACAGTGGTCCCTGGGTAGTGTATCATTATTTACCGTGGTCACTGGGTATTATAACATTGATGTGGAGATGACGGCGTTGGACTGGGGTGAGCACAGTACGAAGTCTTACAACACCAGGTTAAAGTCCAACAGGTTTGTTTCGATGTCACTCGCTTTCGGAGCGCTGCTCCTTCCTCAGGTGAATGAAGAGGTCTCATTCCCGGTCTCATTCCCTCTCATTCCGGAGGACCCCTCCGGAAGGCAGCTGCCTTAGACTCGACATGTATGCTCAAGCCGTCAGGAGTCGCGTCAATGCCAGATTCATCAGTCGCATTCACAAGACATCCCCGAACGTCACCCAATCACAACGCAATGCCATCCGCGCTCTCAAGACCAACCGCAGCATCGTCATCAAACCAGCAGACAAAGGGGGGGCCACTGTCGTACTGAACAGAACGGACTACTGCAAAGAAGTATACCGACAACTGAACAACTAAGAACACTACAGACAGTGACCCGAATATCCGACCAAGGAACACATCCGCCAACTTAACAGACTGATCAAGACCTTGGATCCAGATCTTCAGAGCACCCTACGTGCTCTCATCCCACGTACTCCCCGCATTGGAGATCTCTACTGCCTCCCGAAAATACATAAGGCCAACACACCAGGCCGCCCTATCGTTTCAGGCAATGGGACCCTGTGTGAGAACCTCTCTGGCTACATCGAGGGCATCTTGAAACCCATCGTACACGGTACACCCAGCTTCTGTCGCGACACGACGGACTTCCTACAGAAACTCAGCACCCATGGACCAGTTGAACCAGGAACATTCCTCGTCATAATGGACGTCTCGGCACTCTACACCAGCATCCCCCATGACGACGGCATTGCTGCAACAGCCTCAGTACTCAACACCGACAACTGCCAATCTCCAGACGCAATTCTGCAACTCATCCGCTTCATTCTGGATCACAACGTCTTCACCTTCGACAACAAGTTCTTCATTCAGACGCACGGAACAGCCATGGGGACCAAATTCGCACCCCAATACGCCAACATATTCATGCACAAGTTTGAACAGGACCTACTCACCGCACAGGACCTTCAACCGATGCTATACACCAGATACATCGATGACATTTTTTTCCTTTGGACCCACGGCGAAGAATCACTGAAACGACTACACAATGACGTTAATAAGTTCCATCCAACCATCAGACTCACCATGGACTACTCTCCAAAATCAGTTGCATTCTTGGACACACTCGTCTCTATCAAGGACGGTCACCTCAGCACTTCGCTTTACCGCAAACCCACGGATAACCTCATGATGCTCCACTTCTCCAGCTTCCACCCTAAACACATTAAAGACGCCAGCCCCTATGGACAAGCGCTCCGTATACACAGGATCTGCTCAGACGAGGAGGAGTGTAACAGACATATACAGACGTTGAAATATGCCTTTAGTACGAATGGGATATGGCACTCGATTTATCGATCGACAGTTCCAAAGCGCCACAGCGAAAAACCGTACCGACCTCCTCAGAAGACAAACATGGGACACAACCGACAGAATACCCTTCGTCGTCCAGTCCTTCCCCGGAGCGGAGAAACTACGTCATCTTCTTCACAGCCTTCAACACGTCATTGATGACGATGAAAATCTTGCCAAGGTCATCCCCACACCCCCACTACTTGCCTTCAAACAACCGCGCAACCTCAAACGAACCATTGTTTGCAGCAAACTACCCAGTCTTCAGAACAGTGACCACGACACCACACAACCCTGTCATGGCAATCTCTGCAAGACGTGCCAGATCATCGACATGGATACCACTATTACACGTGAGAACACCACCCACCAGGTACGCGGTACATACTCGTGCGACTCGGCCAACGTTGTCTACCTCATACACTGCAGGAAAGGATGTCCCGAAGCGTGGTACATTGGCGAGACCATGCAGACGCTGCGACAACGAATGAACGGACATCGCGCAACAATCACCAGGCAGGAATGTTCCCTTCCAGTCGGGGAACACTTCAGCAGTCAAGGGCATTCAGCCTCTGATCTCCGGGTAAGCGTTCTCCAAGGCGGCCTTCAGGACCCGCGACAACGCAGAATCGCCGAGCAGAAACTTATAGCCAAGTTCCGCACACATGAGTGCGGCCTCAACCGGGACCTGGGATTCGTGTCGCATTACAGTCATCCCCCACCGTCTGGCCTGCAAAATCCTGCCAACTGTCCTGGCTTGGTACAATTCACACCTCTTTAACCTGGGGTTACCCCATCTCTGGATCTGTAAAGATTTAATCACCTGCTAATGCTCGCATTCCTAGCATTGATTGGCATCTTTGAATTTGTCTATATATGTGTTTCTGGAACAGACCTTTTCATTCACCTGAGGAAGGAGCAGCGCTCCGAAAGCAAGTGACATCGAAACAAACCTGTTGAACTTTAACCTGGTGTTGTAAGACTTCGAACTATTATATCATTGTTTAAAGTGGTCCCTGTGTAGAATATCATTATTTACAGTGGTCCCTGGGTAGAGTATCATTATTTACAGTGGTCCCTGGGTAGTGTATCATTATTTACAGAGGTCCCTGGGTAGAATATCATTATTTACAGTGGTCCCTGGGTAATATATCATACTTTACATTGGTCCCTGGGTAATGTCTCAATATTTACAGTGGTCCCTGGGTAGAATATCATTATTTACACTGGCTCCTGTGATATTAATTATTATTTACTGTGGTTATTGGAGAGCATATCAATATTTACAGTGGACCACGGGTAGAATATCATTATTTACAATGTACCCTGGGTAGTACATCATTATTTACAGTGGTTCCTGGGTAGAATATCATTCTTTACAGTGGTCCCTGGGTCGATATCATTATCTACACTGGTCCCTGAGCAGTTTGTTATAACTTACAGTGGTCCTTGGGTAGTATATGAATATTTACAGTGGTCCCTGGGGTGTATATGATTATTTACAGTGGACCGTGGAAAGTATATCATTATTTACAGTGGTCACTGGGTAGTATACCATTATCTACAGTAGTCCCAGGATAGTAAATCACTTTTTACTGTGGTACTTGGATAGTATATCAATATTTAGTGGACCCTGGGTAGAATATCATTATTTACACTGGCTCCTGGGATATTAATTATTATTTACTGTGGTACTTGGATAGTATATCAATATTTACAGTGGACCCTTGGTAGAATATCAGTATCTACAATGGTCCCTGGGCAGTACATCATTATTTACAGTGGTTCCTGGATAGTATATCAGTATCTACAATCTTCCCTCGGTAGCATATCGTTATTTACAGTGGTCCCAGGGTAGTACATCATTATTTACCGTGATCCCTGGGTAGTACATCATTATTTACCGTGATCCCTGGGTAGTACATCATTACTTACCGTGATCCCTGGGTAGTACATCATTATTTACAGTGATCCCTGGGGAGTAAATCGTTATGAACAGTTGCCCCTTTGTATTATATCCTTATTTACACTGGTCGATGTGTAGTATACTATTATTTACATTGGCTGTGGGTAGTTATCATCATTTACAGTGGTCACTGGATAGTATTTCATTATTTACAGTGGCGCCAGGGCAGTATATCGTTATTTTCAGTGGACCGTGGGCAGCATATCTTTATTTACAGTGTTCCCTGGGGAGTATCTCATTACTTACAGTCGACCCTGGGTATCATATCCAATATACAGTCGTCCCAGAGTTGTATACCATTATTTACAGAGGGCCCCTGGTAGTATTTCATTATTTACAGTGGTCCCTGAGCAGTATATCATTATTTACAGTTGTCCCTGGGTAAGATATCATTATTTACAGTGGTCCCTGGGTAGTATATCATTTTCTACAGTGGTCCCTGCGTAATATATCGTTATTTACAGTGGTCCCAGGATGGTATATCATGGTTTACAGTGGTCCCTGGACAGTATGTCATCAATTATAGTGTGCACTGTGCAGTACATCTTTATTCACAGTGGTCCATGGGCAGTATATCATTATTTACAGTGGTCCCTGGGCAATATATCATTAAGCACAGTGGTCCCTGGGCAGTATACCATTACTTACAGTGGTCCCTGGGTAGTATATCATTATTTACAGTGGTCCCAGGGCAATATATCATTAATCACAGAGGGCTCTGGGTAGTATATCATCATTGACCGCGGTTCCTGGGAAGTATATCATTATTTACACTAGTCCCTGGGTTGTATGTCATTACTTACACAGGTCACTGGGTAGTATATCCTCCTTTACAGTGGTCCCAGTGTAGTGTAGTCTTATCTACAGTGATCCCAGAGTGGCACATCATGATTTACAGTGGTCCCTGGACATTATGTCATCATTTATAGTGTGCCCTGTGTAGTACCTCTTAATTTACAGTGGATTCTGGATAGTATATCATTATTGACAGTAGTCCCTGGGTGGTATATCATTATTTACAGTAGTCTCTGGGAAATACATCATTATTTCCAGTGGTCCCTGGACATTATGTCATCATTTATAGTGTGCCCTGTGTAGTACCTCTTAATTTACAGTGGATTCTGCATAGTATATCATTATTGACAGTAGTCCTGGGTGGTATATCATTATTTACAGTGGTCTCTGGGAAATATATCATTATTTACAGTGGTCCCTGGATAGTATATCATTATTTACAGTGGTCCAAGGGTAGTATATCATTATTTACAGTGGTCCTGTGTAGTATGTCATTATTTACCGTGGTCACTGGGTAGTATCCCATTATTTACAATGGTTCCAGGGTAGTATATGATTATTTACAGTGGTCCCTGGGTAGTATGTCATTATTTACCGTGGTCACTGGGTAGTATCCCATTATTTACAAAGGTTCCAGGGTGGCATACCATTATTGACAGTGGTCCCTGGGTAGTATGTCATTGTTTACATTGGCCTTGGGTCGGTAACATCATTTACAGTGATCACTGGATAGTATTTCATTAGTGACAGTGGTCCCTCGGCAGTATATCATTATTTACAGTGGTCTCTTGACAGTGGATGATTATTTACAGTGGCCCCTGTGTAGAATATCATTATTTACAGTGGTCCCTGGGTCGTATAGCATTATTTACAGTGGTCCCTGGGTATTATCTCATTATTTACTGTGGTCCATGGGTAGTATCTCATTATTTACTGTGGTGCCTGAGTAGAATATCATTATTTACAATGGTCCCTGGGTCGAATATCAATATCTACACTGGTCCCTGGGCCGTTTGTTGTTACTTACAGTGGTCCTTGGGTAGTACATGAATAATTACAGTGGTCCCTCGGGTGTATATCGTTATTTACATTGAACCGTGGAAAGTATATCATTATTTACGGTGGTCCCTGGGCAGTATACCATTATATGCAGTAGTCCCTGGGCAGTATATCAATATTTACAGTGGTCCCTGTGTAATATATAATTTTTGCAAGTATATCTTTATTTACAGTGGTCCCTGGGGAGTATATCATTATTTACAGTGGTCCCTGGGCAGTATATCATGATTTACAGTGGGCCATGGGCAGTATATCATTATTTACAGTGGGCTCTAGGTTGTATACCATTATTTACAGTGGGCCCCTGGTAGTGTTTCGTTATTTACAGGGATCCCTGTGCAGTACATCATTATTTGCAGTGGTCCCTGAGCAGTATATCATAATTTACAGTTGTCCCTAGGTAGCATATCATTATTTACCGTGGTCCCTGGGTAGTATATCATTATTTACAGTGGCCCCTGGGCTGTATATCATTATTTACAGTGGTCCCTGGGTAGTATATCATCATTTACAGTGGACCCTGGGCAGTAAGTCTTTATTTACAGTGGTCCCTGGGCAGTATATCTTTATTTACAGTGGTCCCTGAGTAGTATAACATAATTTATAGTAGTCCCTGGTGAGTATATAATTATTTACAGAGGTCCCTGCGCAGTCTGTCATTATTTACAGTGGTCCCTGTGTAGAATATCATTATTTTCAGTGGTCCCGAGGTAGTATATCATTATTTACAGTGGTTCCTTGGTAGAATATCATTAGTTACAGCGTTCCATGGGCACCACCATTATTAATAGTTGTCCATCGGTAGTATATTATTTTCTGCAGTGGTCCCTGGGTAGTAACTCATTATTTACTGTAGTCCCTGGTAGAATATCAGCATTTACAGTGGTCCCCGGTCAGAATGTTATTATTTACAGTTGTGCCTGGGTAGTACATTATTATTTGCATTTGACCCTGGGTAGAATATCATTATTTACAGTGGTCCCTGAGCAGCATTTCATTATTTTCCGTGGTCCCTGTGCAGTATATCATTATTTACACTGGTCCCTGAGTAAAATATCATTATTTAAATTGGTCCCTGTGCTGTATATCATTATTTTCAGTGTTCCCTGCATAGTTTAACATTATTTACAGTGGTTTCTGGGCAACGTATCATTATTTACAGTGGTCCCAGGGTAGTATATAATTTTTTTGCAGTGCGCCTGTGCAGTATATCACTGTTTGCAGTCGGCCCTGGGCAGTATATCATTATCTACAGTGGTCCCTGGGTAGTATATAATTATTTACAGTGGTCACTGGGTAGTAAATAATTATTTACATGGTCCCTGTGTAGTATGTCTTTATTTACAATGGTCCCTGGGAGTGTACCTCTATTTACAGTGGTTCCTGGTAGTATATCATTCTTTACAGTGGTCACTGGGTAGTAAATAATTATTTAAAGTGGTCCCTGGGTAGTAGATCATTATTTACAGTGGTCCCTGGGTAGTATATCATTATTTACAGTGGTCCCTGTGTAGTATGTCTTTATTTACAGTAGTCGCTGATAGTATATCATTATTTGCAGTGGTCCCTGAGCAGTATATCATAATTTACAGTCGTCCCTGGGTAGCATATCATTATTTACAGTGGTCCCTGGGTAGTATATCATTATTTACAGTGGCCCCTGAGTAGTATAACATTATTTATAGTAGTCCCTGGTGAGTATATAATTATTTACAGAGGTCCCTGGGCAGTCTGTCATTATTTACAGTGGTCCTTGTGTAGAATATCATTATTTACTGTGGTCCCTAGGTAGTATATAATTATTTACAGTGGTCACTGGGTAGAATATCATTGTTTACAGTGGCCCCTGGGCAGTATATCATTATTTACTGTGGTTCCTTGGTAGAATATCATTAGTTACAGCGTTCCATGGGCACTTCACCATTATTAATAGTTGTCCATCGGTAGTATATTATTTTCTGCAGTGGTCCCTGGGTAGTAAATCATTATTTACTGTAGTCCCTGGTACAATATCAGCATTTACAGTGGTCCCCGGTCAGAATGTCATTATTTACAGTTGTGCCTGGGTAGTACATTATTATTTGCATTTGACCCTGAGTAGAATATCATTATTTACAGTGGTCCCTGGGCAGTATTTCATTATTTTCAGTGGTCCCTGGGCAGTATTTCATTATTTTCAGTGGTCCCTGTGCAGTATATCATTATTTACACTAGTCCCGGTGTAGAATATCATTATTTACAGTTGTCCCTGAGTAAAATATCATTATTTAAATGTCTTTATTTACATTATGTCTTTATTTACAATGGTCCCTGGGAGTGTACCTCTATTTACAGTGGTTCCTGGTAGTATATCATTCTTTGCAGTGGTCACTGGGAAGTAAGTAATTATTTAAAGTGGTCCCTGGGTAGTATATCATTATTTACAGTGGTCCCTGTGTAGTATGTCATTATTTACAGTAGTCGCTGATAGTATATCATTATTTACAGTGGTCCCTGGGTAATATATAATTATTTGCAGTTGTCTCTGATTAGAATATCATTATTTACAGTGGTCACTGGCTGGTATATCATTATTTACAGCGGTCCCTGGGCAGTATATCATTTTTACAGTGGTACCTAGGCTGTATGTCATAATTTACAATGATCCCTGATCAGGATACCATTGTTTACAGTGGTCCCTGGGTAATATATCATTATTTACAGTTGTCTCTGGTTAGAATATCATTATTTACAGTGATGTGGAGATGCCGGCGTTGGACTGGGGTGAGAACAGCACGAAGTCTTACCACACCAGGTTAAAGTCCAACAGGTTTGTTTCGATGTCACTAGCTTTCGGAGCGCTGCTCCTTCCCCAGGTGAATGCAGAGGTCTGTTCCAGAAACACATATATAGACAAATGCAAAGATGCCAAACAATGCTTGGAATGCGAGCATTAGCAGGTGATTAAATCTTTACAGATCCAGAGATGGGGTAACCCCAGGTTAAAGAGGTGTGAATTGTATCAAGCCAGGACAGTTGGTAAGATTTTGCAGGCCAGATGGTGGGGGATGAATGTAATGCGACATGAATCCCAGGTCCCGGTTGAGGCCGCACTCATGTGTGCAGAACTTCTTGACAGCCTTCAAAACGTCATTGATGACGATGAAGATCTTGCCAAGGTCATCCCCACACCCCCACTACTTGCCTTCAAACAACCGCGCAACCTCAAACAAACCATTGTTTGCAGCAAACTACCCAGTCTTCAGAACAGTGACCACGACACCACACAACCCTGTCATGGCAATCTCTGCAAGACGTGCCAGATCATTGACATGGATACCACTATTACACGTGAGAACACCACCCACCAGGTACGCAGTACATTCTCGTGCGACTCGGCCAACGTTGTCAACCTCATACGCTGCAGGAAAGGATGTCCCGAAGCGTGGTACATTGGCGAGACCATGCAGACGCTGCGACAACGAATGAACGGACATCGCGCAACAATCACCAGGCAGGAATGTTCCCTTCCAGTCGGGGAACACTTCAGCAGTCAAGGGCATTCAGCCTCTGATCTCCGGGTAAGCGTTCTCCAAGGCGGCCTTCAGGACCCGCGACAACGCAGAATCGCCGAGCAGAAACTTATAGCCAAGTTCCGCACACATGAGTGCAGCCTCAACCGCAACCTGGGATTCATGTTGCATTACATTCATCCCCCACCATCTGGCCTGCAAAATCGTACCAACTGTCCTGGCTTGGTACAATTCACACCTCTTTAACCTGGGGTTACCCCATCTCTGGATCTGTAAAGATTTAATCACCTGCTAATGCTCGCATTCCTAGCATTGTTTGGCATCTTTGAATTTGTCTATATATGTGTTTCTGGAACAGACCTCTGCATTCACCTGAGGAAGGAGCAGCGCTCCGAAAGCTAGTGACATCGAAACAAACCTGTTGGACTTTAACCTGGTGTTGTAAGACTTCGTATTATTTACAGTGGTCACTGTGTAGTATATCATTATTTACAATAGTCCCTGGGTAGTATGACTTTATTTACAGTGGTCCCTCGGCAGTATAGCTTTATTTACAGTGATCCCTGGAAGTATATCATTATTTACTGTGGTCTCTGATTAGAATATCATTATTTACAGTGGGCACTGTGCAGTATGTCTTATTTAAAGTGGTTCCCGGGTTGTTTATCATTATTTACAAAGCTCTCTGGGTGGTATATCTTTATTTACAGTGGTCCCTGGGTGATTTATCTTTATTTACAGTGGTCTCTGGGTGGTTTATCTTTATTTACAGTGGTCCCTGGGAAGTATATCATTATACTGTATCATTTAGTGGGCAGCACGGTATATTATTATATCATTTAGCACCACTATATCATTTAGTGTGCAGCACGGTAGCATAGTGGATAGCACAATTGTTTCACAGCTCCAGGGTCCCAGGTTCGATTCCCGGATGTGTGGAGTCTGCACATCCTCCCCGTGTGTGCGTGGGTTTCCTCCGGGTGCTCCGGTTTCCTCCCACAGTCCAAAGATGTGCAGTTTAGGTGAATTGGCCATCATAAATGGCCTTAGTGTCCAAAATTGCCCTTAGTGTTGGGTGGGGTTATTCGCTTATGGGGATAGGGTGGAGATGTGGACCTGGATAGGGTGCTCTTTTCAAGAGCCGGGCAGACTCGATGGGCCGAATGGCCTCCTTCTGCACTGTAAATTCTATGATCTATGATTTACTGTGGTCCCTGGGTAGAGTATCATGATTTACAGTGTTCACTCGGTGGTATATCATTATTTACAGTCGTCCCGCGGCAGTATATCTTTATTTACAGTGGTACCTAGGTACTATGTCATTATTTACAGTGGTCCCTGCGTAGAATGTCATTATCTACAGTTGTCCCTGGATAGTATATCTTAATTTGCCGTGGTCCATACGTAGTATATAATTATTTACGGTGCTCCATGGGTAGAATATCATTATTTACAGTGGTCCCTGGTAGTATGTCATTCTTTACAGTGGTCCCTGGGTAGTACATCATTACTTACTGTGGTCCCTGGGTAGTATATCATTATTTACAGTCGTCCCTGGGCAGTATATCTTTATCTACAGCGGTCACTGTGTAGTAAATCAGTATTTACAGTGACCCCTGTGTAGTACATCATTATTTACAGTTGTCCCTGGGTAGTATACCATTAGTTACAGCGGCCCCTGGGTAGAATATCAGTATTTACAGTGACCCCTGTGTAGTACATCATTATTTACAGTGACCCCTGTGTAGTGCATCATTATTTACAGTGGCCCCTGGGTAGAATATTATTATTTACAGTTGTCCCTGTGTAGAATATCTTTATTTACAGTGGTCCCTGGTAGTGTATCATTCTTTACAGTGGCCCCTGGGTAGTACATCATTATTTACTGTGGTCCCTGGGTAGTATGCCATTATTTACGGTGGCTGTGTGCAGTATATCATTATCTGCAGTGGTCCCTGGGTAGTATATCATTATTTACAATGATCACTGGATAGTATATCATTATATGCAGTGGTCCCTGGGTAGTATATCATTATTTACAGTGGTCCATGTATAGAAAAGCTTTAATTACAGTGGTTCCTGGGCGTGATACCTTTATTTACAGTGGCCACTGGGTTGTATATCATTATTTATAGTGGCCACTGTGTAGTATATCATTATTTACAATAGTCCCTGGTGGTATAATTTTATTTACAGTGGTCCCTGGGTGGTATTAATTTATTTACAGTGGTCACTGGCTGGTATATCATTATTGACAGTGGTCCCTGTGCAGTATATCTTATTTACAGTGGTTCCTGGGTAGGTTATTATTATGTACAATGGTCCGTGTGTGGTGTACCTTTATTTACAGTGGTCCCTGGGTGGTATTTATTTATTTACAGTGGTCCCTGGGTGGTTTATCTTTATTTACAGTGGTCCCTGGGTGGTAATCTTTATTTACTGTGTTCCCTGGGTGGTTTATCTTTATTTACAGTGGTCCCTGGGTGGTATACCTTTATTTACAGTGGTCCCTGGGTGTTATTTCTTTATTTACAGTGGTCCCTGGGTTATTTATAAATATTAACAGAGGCCCCGGCATACAATATCATTATTTACAGTGGTCCCTGGGTAGAATATCATTATTTACTGTGGTCCCTGTGTAGAATATCTGTATTTACAGATGATGTGGAGATGCCGGCGTTGAACTGGGGTGAGCACAGTACGAAGTCTTACAACACCAGGTTAAAGTCCAACAGGTTTGTTTCGATGTCACGAGCTTTCGGAGCGCTGCTCTTTCCTCAGGTGAAAGAAGAGTTATGCTCCAGAAACACATATATAGACAGATTCAAAGCTGCCAGCCAATGCTTGGAATGCGAGCATTAGCAGGTGATTAAATCTTTACAGATCCAGAGATGGGGTAACCCCAGGTTAAAGAGGAGTGAATTGTGTCAAGCCAGGACAATTGGTAGGACTTTGCAGGCCAGATGGTGGGGGATGAATGTAATGCGACATGAATCCCAGGTCCCGGTTGAGGCCGCACTCATGTGTGCGGAAATTGGCTATAAGCTTCTGCTCGGCGATTCTGCGTTGTCGCGGGTCCTGAAGGCCGCCTTGGAGAACGCTTACCCGGAGATCAGAGGCTGAATGCCCTTGACTGCTGAAGTGTTCCGAGACTGGAAGGGAACATTCCTGCCTCGTGATTGTCGCGCGATGTCCGTTCATTCGTTGTCGCAGCGTCTGCATGGTCTCGCCAATGTACCACACTCCCCCAGCAGCCGCGGCCCCGCTCCCCCTCCCCCAGCATCCGCGGCCCCCCTCACCCCCTCCCCAAGCAGCCGCAGTCACCCTCCCCCTCCCCCAGCAGCCGTGCCCCCCCCCTCACCCCATCCCCCAGAAGCTGCAGTCCCCCTCCACCTCCCCAGCAACTGTGGTCCCCCTCCCCCACAGCAGCCACGATCCCTCCCCATTCCCCAGCAGCCGCGGTCCCCCTCCCCCAGCAGCCGCCGTCCCCCTCCCCCAGCAGCCACGATCCCTCCCCCCTCCCCCAGCAGCCGCGGCCGCCCTCCCCTCCCCCAGCAGCCACGATCCCTCCACCTTCCCCCAGCAGCCGCTGTCCCCCTCCCCCCCAGCAGCCGCGGTCCCCCTCCCCTGCAGCCGCGGTACCCCTCCCCCAGCAGCCATGGTTCCCCTCACACCCCCAGCAGACGCGGTCCCCCTACCCCTCCCCCAGCAGCCGCGGTCTCCCTCCCCCTCCCCCAGCAGCCGCGCTCCCCTCCCCCAGCAGCCGCGGTCCCCCTCCCCTCCCCCAGCAGACGCGGTCCCCCTACCCCTCCCCCAGCAGCCGCGGTCCCCCTCCCCTCCCCCAGCAGCCGCGGTCCCCCTCCCCCTCCCCCAGCAGCCGCGGTCCCCCTCCCCCAGCAGCCGCGGTCCCCCTCCCCAGCAGCCGCCGTCCCCCCGTCCCCCAGCAGCCACGATCCCTCCCCCCCTCCCCCAGCAGCCGCGGTCGCCCTCCCCTTCCCCAGCAGCCACGATCCCTCCACCCTCCCCAGCAGCCGCGGTTCCCCCTTCCCTCCCCCAGCAGCCGCGATCCCTCCCCCCTCCCCCAGCAGCCGCGATCCCTCCCCCCTCCCCAAGCAGCCGCGGTCCCCCTCCCGTCCCCCAGCAGCCGCGGTCCCACTCCCCTCCCCCAGCAGCGCAGTCCCCCTCCCCCTCCCCAGCAGCCGCGGTCCCCCTCACCCAGCACCCGCAGTCCCCCTCCCTCTCCCCCAGCAACCGCGGTCCCCCTCCCCAACAGCCGCGGTCCCCCTCCCCCTCTCCCCCCGCAGCCACGGTCCCCTCTTCCTCCCCCAGTCGCCAAGGTCCCCTCCCCTCCCCCAGCAGCCATGGTCCCCCACCCCCTCCCCCAGCAGCCGCGGTCCTCCTCCCCCTCCCCAGCAGCCGCGGTCCCCCTCCCCCTCCCCAGCAGCCGCGGTCCCCCTCCCCTCCCCCAGTTGCCGCGGTCCCCCTCCCCCTACCCCAGCAGCCGCGGTCCCCTCCGCCAGCAGCCGCGGTCCCCCTCCCCCAGCAGCCACGGTCCCCCTCCCCAGCAGCCGCGGTCGCCCTCCCCTCCCCCAGCAGCCACGATCCCTCCACCCTCCCCCAGCAGCCGCTGTCCCCCTCCCCCCAGCAGCCGCGTTCCCCCTCCCCTTCCCCAGCAGCCACGATCCCTGCTCCCTCCCCCAGCAGCCGCGGTTCCCCCTCCCCTCCCCCAGCAGCCGCGATCCCGCCCCCCTCCCCGAGCAGTCGCGATCCCTCCCCCCTCCCCCAGCAGCCGTGGTCCCCCTCCTTACCCCCAGCAGCCGCGGTCCCCCTCCCCTCCACCAGCAGCCGCGGTCCCCCTCCTCTACCCCAGCAGCGCAGTCCCCCTCCCCCCTCCCCCAGCAGCCGCGGTCCCCCTCACCCAGCACCCGTAGTCCCCCTCCCTCTCCCCAGCAACCGCGTCCCCCTCTCCAGCAGTCGCGGTACCCCTCCACCTCTCCCCCAGCAGCCACGGTGCCCTCTTCCTCCCCCAGCAGCCACGGTCCCCCTCCCCCAGCAGCCGCGGTCCCCCTCCCCCTCCCCCAGCAGCCGCGGTCCCCCTCCCCCTACCCCAGCAGCCGCGGTCCACCTCCCCCAGCAGCCGCGGTCCCCCACCCCAGCAGCCACGGTCCCCATCCCCCAGCAGCCGCGGTCCCCCTCCCCCAGCAGCCGCGGTCTCACTCCCCCAGCAGCCACGGTCCCCCTCACACTCCCCCAGCAGCCGCGGTCCCCCTCCCCCTCCCCCAGCAGCCGCGGTCTCCCTCCCCCTCCCCAGCAGCCGCGGTCCCCCTCCCCTCCCCCAGCAGCCGCGGTCCCCCTCCCCCTCCCCCAGCAGCCGCGGTCCCCCTCCCCTCCCCCAGCAGCCGCGGCCCCCCTCCCCCTCCCCCAGCAGCCGCGGTCCCACTCCCCCTCCCCCAGCAGCCGCGGTCCCCCTCCCCCTCCCCCAGCAGCCGCGGTCCCCCTCCCCCTCCCCCAGCAGCCGCGGTCCCCCTCCCCAGCAGCCGCGGTCCCCCTCCCCCAACAGCCGCGGTCCCCCTCCCCCAGCAGCCGCGGTCCCCCTCCCCCAGCAGCCGCGGTCCACCTCCCCCAGCAGCCGCGGTCCCCCTCCCCCAGCAGCCGCGGTCCCCCTCCCCAGCAGCCGCGGTCCCGCTCCCCCAGCAGCCGCGGTCCCCCTCCCCCAGCAGCCGCGGTCCCCCTCCCCCAGCACCCGCGGTCCCCCTCCCCCAGCAGCCGCGGTCCCCCTCCCCCAGCAGCCGCGGTCCCCCTCCCCAGCAGCCGCGGTCCCCCTCCCCCAGCAGCCGCGGTCCCCCTCCCCCAGCAGCCGCGGTCCCCCTCCCCCAGCAGCATTGTCTCGGGTCGGACAGTTTGATGGTGCTGTTTATTTGATGTCTATATAATGTTTATTTGGATCTGTTTTCCCTGAGATTGCCTGTCCTGCCCGCTCTTCCCGCGGGCAGGGTGAGGCAGCGCCCGCCGCTGGCATCGGCCTGGAGCTGGGACACAACAAAGCAAAACAGACCAGAAGTAACTGATGGACAAAACAAAATGTGGGGAGTGCCCCAAACCGCGGGTGGAGCACAGCCCCAACAGAACAGGAAAAGAGACCAAACCTCACCCAATACCCGCCCAATGAAAGTGTGAGAATGGGGGTCGGTCCGGCAGCCCACCCCCTGCGGGGCCCAGCCAGCCCGGAAAGCTTCGAGTGTGCCCGTGGGCAGCGCCTGCCCCCGCTCCAGGGACCCCCGGCCGCCACCCAGGCCGCGGGAGAGGGGCAGACAGCCGGGCCGGACGGCCCCCTCAGTCGCCCGCTACCTGGACCGAGAAATGGGAAGTTCGGCCCGGCCCAGGGGCAGGTTCACGGGGGGACCCTCCGCCTTCGCCGCCCCCCGCCGCACCGGGTGTCCGTAGATCAGGAGCGCGGGGCTGAAGCGCAAAGAAAACCTCAACAACAACGTGGTCGAGAAATCAAAGCGGGAGAGCAGCCGAGGACAGACAACATGGACACGCTCCACGGTGTCCACAACCCTCCGCCACCCAGCCCTGCCCACGGCACCCACCGCCCTCCGCTCCGCCAGCCACCCGAATGGAGATTGGCGGAGGTGCGGATTCCTGAGCAGCGCCTCCCTTACGACGGCCGCCACTCCTGACGAGGGAGAGCTGCGGCGCCTGGAGACCGTGTTCCAGACTTTGATGAGGTCCTGGTACAAGACGGGCAGCGCCAACAGAGAGTTCCGAAGACCCTGCTGGTCCACAGACAGGAGCCGCACGTCGTAGTTCAGGCCGAGCCCCTGGGGGGAGAAATCCGTCGCCAGGGCCCCACCGTTGAGGAGGTTCAGCGTACAGGTAACGCTGCAGAGTCTGAGGGTGGAAAGTGGCAGTCTGGGTGCGGAGGCACACCAGCGCCTGACCGCCCTCCGCCATCGGGAGACTCCAGACCTCCGCAGCGACCCCGTGCAGTCGATTGTCCCGGAGGAACCGAAGCCGGGCTCTCTGGATGGTGGGACAAAGCCAGGGGGAGGGGTCAGTGACCAGCCGGGACCACAGCATGGAGGCGATCAGCTGGTTTATGACGAGAACTCGGCCCCTGTGGGACAGCACTCGGAGCCGTCCTGTCCAGCGTCCCAGGCCAGCGGTGACCTTGGTCTCCAGCTCCTGCCCGTTCGCCGGCCAGGCTCCCTCTGCCGGGCAAAGATGGACTCCCAGGTAGAGGCTGTTGGTCCGACTCCAGCTGAAGGGCCCGAGCTCCTCCGGGAGGGGGTCCACCTGCCACGGACCGACCAGGAGTCCGGAACATTTGGCCCAGTTGATCCGTGCGGAGGACGCGGCGGAGTAGACAGCTTGGCTCTCTCGCATCCTCCGGGGGTCCCCGGGGTCAGTGACCATGAGGAACACGTCATCAGCGTCCGCGGAGAGGACCACCCCCCCGTCCGGCTCGCGCAGAACCAGCCCCGTGAACCTCCTCCGCAGGAGGCACAGGAAAGGCCCCACGCAGAGGGAATAATGTTGGCCGGACAGGGGGCAGCCCTGACGCACTCCTCTCCCAAAGCGAAGGGGCGCCGTCAGGGACCCGTTAACCTTAATCAGACTCTCCGAGGCGGCGGACAGTAACCGGATCCGGGGGACAAAATACCACCCGAACCCGACAGCTCGCAGAGTCCCGAGCAAATCCCCGGGCCCCACCCTGTCGAACGCCTTCTCCTGGTCAAGAGACAGGAAGGCGCTCGACATATCTGGTCCCGTGTCTGTTCTTCTTTTCTGTTTTCTGTTTTATTTGTTTTTATATAAGGCGGGAACCGGAAGTTCGACCCGCGGTCCTCTGGGAAGTCCCCCCCCCCCCCCCAACCAATAAATTCTGGTGGAGAGGAAACCCGAGACACTACACGTGTAGTGTCTCCCACCCGCCCTCCTCCTCTAACCTAATAATAAGACCCATTGGTGTAAGGTAAGTGCCATATTATATTATTATTATATTATTAGCATTGTGCAATCAAGGTTCGGAGGTGGAGGAGCAGTCTCTGTCAGCGAGAGAACCTGAGAACATCTAAGACACTCAGAAGGTAAGAAGGTAGGTAAGTGATTGTTACTTATTTTCAATTTTATTCCTTTTTTCAAATTGTGTGTGTCGGGGGGGAAACTGAAGTGACATCACAGAAAAGCTGTGGCCAGAGTGGCTGGTTGGGATTCTACCCTAAATTTAAAAAAAAATTGAGTATTTGGTAACTAATTAAACATAATAACTTAATTATAATTTAGAGGGATATCTAAGCCAGAGATCGGAGAGTATTATAGTTAGCTATCGCATTTCTATTAGAAATCTAGTGCTAGGAAACAGATAGTTGACAGTAACTTTGAAATTTAAAAAAATATATTTTTAAAAAAAGGACAAATTTTAATTTTAATTTTAATTAATTGACGCAACGTCAGTTAGAGGGGTGCTGTGCTCTGACTGTGAGATGTGGCAGGTCCGGGAGGCTTCCAGCATCCCGGATGGCTTCATCTGTAGAAAGTGCACCCAACTGGAACTCCTCACAGACCGCATGGTTCAGTTGGAGCAGCAATTGGATGCACTTAGGAGCATGCAGGTGGCGGAAAGCGTCATGGATCGCAGTTATGTAAATGTGGCCACACACAAGGTGCAGGCAGAGAAATGGGTGACCACCAGAAAGGGCAGGCAGTCAGTGCAGGAATCCACTGTGGTTGTCCCCCTCTCGAACAGGTATACCCCTTTGGATACTGTCGGGGGGATAGCCTATCAGGGGAAAACAGCAGCAGCCAGAGCAGTGGCACCACGGCTGGCTCTGATGTTCAGAAGGGAGGGTCAAAGCGCAGAAGAGTAATAGTAATAGGGGACTCTATAGTCAGGGGCACAGATAGGCGCTTCTGTGGACGTGAAAGAGACTCCAGGATGGTATGTTGCCTCCCTGGTGCCAGGGTCCAGGATGTCTCTGAACGGGTAGAGGGAATCCTGAAGGGGGAGGGCAAACAGGCAGAGGTCGTTGTACATATTGGTACTAACGACATAGGCAGGAAGGGGCATGAGGTCCTGCAGCAGGAGTTCAGGGAGCTAGGCAGAAAGTTAAAAGACAGGACCTCGAGGGTTGTAATCTCGGGATTACTCCCTGTGCCACGTGCCAGTGAGGCTAGAAATAGGAAGATAGAGCAGATAAACACGTGGCTAAACAGCTGGTGTAGGAGGGAGGGTTTCCATTATCTGGACCACTGGGAGCTCTTCCGGGGCAGGTGTGACCTGTATAAGAAGGACGGGTTGCATCTAAACCGGAGAGGCATAAATATCCTGGCCGCGAGGTTTGCTAGTGTCACACGGGAGGGTTTAAACTAGTATGGCAGGGGGGTGGGCACGGGAGCAATAGGTCAGAAGGTGAGAGCATTGAGGGAGAACTAGGGAATAGGGACAGTGTGGCACTGAGCTAGAGCAGATGGGGAGAAGTTGCTGAACACAGCGGGTCTGGTGGCCTGAAGTGCATATGTTTTAATGCAAGGAGCATTATGGGTAAGGCAGATGAACTTAGAGCTTGGATTAGTACTTGGAACTATGATGTTGTTGCCATTACAGAGACCTGGTTGAGGGAAGGGCAGGATTGGCAGCTAAACGTTCCAGGATTTAGATGTTTCAGGCGGGATAGAGGGGGATGTAAAAGGGGAGGCGGAGATGCGCTACTTGTTCGGGAGAATATCACAGCTGTACTGCGAGAGGACACCTCAGAGGGCAGTGATGCTATATGGGTAGAGATCAGGAATAAGAAGGGTGCAGTCACAATGTTTGGGGTATACTACAGGCCTCCCAACAGCCAGCGGGAGATAGAGGAGCAGATAGGTAGACAGATTTTGGAAAAGAGTAAAAACAACAGGGTTGTGGTGATTGGGGACTTCAACTTCCCCAATATTGACTGGGACTCACTTAGTGCCAGGGGCTTAGACGGGGCGGAGTTTGTAAGGAGCATCCAGGAGGGCTTCTTAAAACAATATGTAAACAGTCCAACTAGGGAACGGGCGGTACTGGACCTGGTATTGGGGAATGAGCCCGGCCAGGTGGTAGATGTTTCAGTAGGGGAGCATTTCGGTAACAGTGACCACAATTCAGTAAGTTTTAAAGTACTGATGGACAAGGATAAGAGTGGTCCGAGGATGAATGTGCTAAATTGGGGGAAGGCTAATTATAACAATATTAGGCGGAAACTGAAGAACATAGATTGGGGGCGGATGTTTGAGGGCAAATCAATATCTGACATGTGTGAGGCTTTCAAATGGCAGTTGAAAGGAATACAGGACCGGCATGTTCCTGTGAGGAAGAAAGATAAATACGGCAATTTTCGGGAACCTTAGATGACGAGTGATATTGTAGGCCTCGTCAAAAAGAAAAAGGAGGCATTTGTCAGGGCTAAAAGGCTGGGAACAGACGAAGCCTGCGTGGAATATAAGGAAAGTAGGAAGGAACTTAAGTAAGGAGTCAGGAGGGCTAGAAGGGATCACGAAAAGTGAAAAGGATAGGCAAGGGAATCTATGTGTGGAGCCAGAGGAAATGGGCGAGGTACTAAATGAATACTTTGCATCAGTATTCACCAAAGAGAAGGAATTGGTAGATGTTGAGTCTGGAGAAGGGGGTGTAGAAAGCCTGGGTCACATTGTGATCCAAAAAGACGAGGTGTTGGTGTCTTAAAAAATATTAAGGTAGATAAGTCCCCAGGGCCTGATGGGATATACCCCAGAATACTGAAGGAGGCTGGAGAGGAAATTGCTGAGGCTTTGACAGAAATCTTTGGATCCTCGCTGTCTTCAGAGAATGTCCCGGAGGACTGGAGAATAGCCAATGTTGTTCCTCTGTTTAAGAAGGGTAGCAAGGATAATCCCGGGAACTACAGGCCTGTGAGCCTTACTTCAGTGGTAGGGAAATTACTGGAGAGAATTCTTCGAGACAGGATCTACTCCCATTTGGAAGCAAATGGACGTATTAGTGAGAGGCAGCACGGTTTTGTGAAGGGGAGGTCGTGTCTCACTAACTTGATAGAGTTTTTCGAGGAGGTCACTAAGATGATTGATGCAGGTAGGGCAGTAGATGTTGTCTATATGGACTTCAGTAAGGCCTTTGACAAGGTCCCTCATTGTAGACTAGTACAAAAGGTGAAGTCACACGGGATCAGGGGTGAGCTGGCAAGGTGGATACAGAACTGGCTAGGCCATAGAAGGCAGAGAGTAGCAATGGAAGGATGCGTTTCTAATTGGAGGGCTGTGACCAGTGGTGTTCCACAGGGATCAGTGCTGGGACCTTTGCTCTTTGTAGTATATATAAATGATTTGGAGGAAAATGTAACTAGTCTGATTAGTAAGTTTGCAGACGACACAAAGGTTGGTGGAATTGCGGATAGCGATGAGGACTGTCGGAGGATACAGCAGTATTTAGATTGTCTGGAGACTTGGGCGGAGAGATGGCAGATGGAGTTTAATCCGGACAAATGTGAGGTAATGCATTTTGGAAGGTCTAATGCAGGTAGGGAATATACGTTGAATGGTAGAACCCTCAAGAGTATTGAAAGTCAAAGAGATCTAGGAGTACAGGTCCACGGGTCATTGAAAGGGGCAACACAGGTGGAGAAGGTAGTCAAGAAGGCATACGGCATGCTTGCCTTCATTGGCCGGGGCATTGAGTATAAGAATTGGCAAGTCATGTTGCAGCTGTATAGAACCTTAGTTAAGCCACACTTGGAGTATAGTGTTCAATTCTGGTCGCCACACTACCAGAAGGATGTGGAGGCTTTAGAGAGGGTGCAGAAGAGATTTACCAGAATGTTGCCTGGTATGGAGGGCATTAGCTATGAGGAGCGATTGAATAAACTCGGTTTGTTCTCACTGGAACGAAGGAGGTTGAGGGGAGACCTGATAGAGGTATACAAAATTATGAGGGGCATAGACAGAGTGGATAGCCAGAGGCTTTCCCCCAGGGTAGAGGGGTCAATTACTAGGGGTCATAGGTTTAAGGTGAGAGGGGCAAGGCTTAGAGTAGATGTACGAGGCACGTTTTTTACGCAGAGGGTAGTGGGTGCCTGGAAATCGCTACCGGAGGAGGTAGTGGAAGCAGGGACGATAGGGACATTTAAGGGGCATCTTGACAAATATATGAATAGGATGGGAATAGAAGGATACGGACCCAGGAAGTGTAGAAGATTGTAGTTTAGTCGGGCAGCATGGTCGGCACGGGCTTGGAGGGCCGAAGGGCCTGTTCTTGTGCTGTACATTTCTTTGTTCTTTGTTCTTTGTATACCAGTCCTTTGGGTAAAGTGAATAATGTCCCGGATCAGGTGGATATTGTCATAGATTGTGCGGTCCGGGACTGTGTAGGACTGGTCAGGGTGGATCATGTGGTCCAGCTCGGGGCCAAGGCGTAAAGACAGCACATTGGCTAAGATTTTATAGTCAATGCTGAGGAGGGAGACCGGTCGCCAGTTCTTAAGTCGGCGGAGATCCCCCTTCTTGGGCAGCAGGGCAATGACGGCCCTGCGCCACGAAAGGGGCATCTCCCCGGTCGCGGTACATTCCCCCAGGACACCCGCATAGTCACTCCCCAGGACGTCCCAGCACGCCCTGAAGAACTACACGGTCAGCCCGTCCAGCCCTGGGGATTTGCCCTGTGGAAGGCTGTCCAGGGCGCCGGTCAGCTCTTGGAGGTTGATGGCATTATCGAGCTTCCCGGCGCCCTCCAGGCCCACCTGCGGCAGGTCCTCCCACAGAACTCTGCAAGCGTCCTCGCTGGACGGACCCGGAGAGAAGAGGTCGGAGTAAAAATCCCTGATCAGGGTCCTGACCCCCTCCGGATCCCAGACGAGGGACCGGTCGTCGGCCAACTGCGTAGAAATCTGCCGACGGGCCCCGCGTCCTCTTTCCAGCGAGTAGAAGAAGCGGGAGCCGCGGTCCATGTCCGTTAGGAGACGGATCCGCGACCTCACGTCCTCGCCGCTGGACCCGGCCAGTTGCAGGTCCCGCAGTGCGCCCCTCTTCTCTCTGTACACCAGCCCCAGGGTCGGGCCTCATCGGGCCGAGCGAGACATGACTCCAGATCGAGGAATTCCTCGGCCAATTTGGCGATCGTGGAGTTCCGCCCAGCCGTAGACCCCTCCATGTACCCCTGACAGAAGGCACGGTTCTGGGCCTTGCCCACATCCCACCGTAGCCTCAAGGAGGGGAAGTCACCCCGCTTCCTTCTCCAGCCGGCCCAGAAACGGCAGAACGAGTCCAGGAACCGCTCGTCCTCCAGCAGCAGGTTGTTAAAGTGCCAGTACGCGGACCGTGTCTGAGCGCGGGACGGGGCGAGACCCGCCCACACCAGGTGGTGATCCGAGCTCGGCACCTGCTCCATGGAGGCCGTCGGAATGCTGGGCAAGTACGTCTTGGAAATGTAAAGACGGTCGATTCTGGACGCTCTGAACGGGGGCCGCACAGAGGTGTGCACCCGCAATTCAGGATGGAGAGTCCGCCAGACATTCACCAAGTCAAAGGACCTAACCAGGTCCCTCAACTTCACCACCGCCGCCGGGCCGTGCTGGACTCCGATGCGGTCCTTGTCCTTGAGGGTGCAATTAAAATCCCCTCCGAGGACGATGCACTCTGTTTTTGAAAACTCACCACTATTCTTAGAATTCCCCCTCTACCAAAAAGTTCCGGGATTCTAAATGGTGATCAGGATTCTCACTCCCGACTCCGATGCAGGCTTCAGTGGGTGCTATTCAGGTCAAACTATATTTTCAAGTTATCCCCCGGTATAACCCATACCTTCACCGAAGATTTCACCTACTTCCCACTTAGTAGCATCGATCCTGGGTCCCGCATTGCTAAGTAAGTAAAGTAGATTTTGGAATAACCACTATTTCAGGTTAAATTAAGTTATTTTATGATTATATTTTTTCTTTTAAAAGCTGCAAACACTTTCTTTACAGAAAGGAAAAAGACCTTGCTTCTGGGTCCTTCTGGGTGGTTGAAGGGACCTTCAGGCCCACCTTAACAATCATTCTTCTTTATAAAGTCTGGTCTTCTTTAGATGTAATCGCTGATGAGCTCGGTTGCTGTGTCCTGTCTTTCCCATGTACCGAGCTGTGAGAGCTGACTCTGCAGACTGTCTCTGAGCTGACATAGAGCTGACTCTTTGAATTCTAGTCTTCCTGAGATGTATTAGCTGTTTTAGCTCGGCTGCTATGCCTTGTCTTTCCCATGGCCGAGCTGACTGTAATCTGACTCTGAGCTGCTTGTTTGTTCTCTGCTTCTCTCTCTCCCTCCCTCTGAGTTCTGGTTCTGGTTCTGGTAGTTCCTGCCCTGGTCTCTGGGTTTACATATTTTTCTAACAGTTATCTAGTTTTTATGATTTTATTGTAAAGTAACTTGTTTCACTTTGATTGTACAAAGTAGGTTTGACTAAACCTTCTAATCCAACTAAGTATTCATTTTGACATAACTGCATGTCAGAGATCTGATTACAGTGTTTCCTTTGTGATGATCAAAATGCTTTGCTTTCAAGAGGTGTTATTCTAATTCCTGTCATTTCTGTAGTTTTATTTTCCAATTGTGTCCTCAGCTCGTAATTTTGACTTTGATTTTGGCTTTGAATTATGTTTCTCGTAGACTGATAGTCTCCAGCTTTCTTTAATTTACCTTGTTTAGCAAATTTTCACACCTAGAATTAGCACCAAATTCAACTGAACCTCATCCTTTTTTCCAGCTGCTAACTAAGATAGTTACTTTCAATGAAGGTGTGGGCCATTGTTTTTGGTTTCATTCAAAATCCTGTTTGTCTTGTTTGCTGAGCCTGCTTGAGCAAGGCTATCTGCATTTTACAATCCTCTCCTGGCAGCTGCTGTTCACCCTTTGTGGGATCTTTCCCTGTATCCTCTCTTGTTTCTCCCAGACCAGATATTGCCAGACTTCCATATTTCAAATGACACATCTTTCCATATTTTCAATAACAACTCTCCCGCCGGGATGGTGCCGGGAAGAGTGGACACCTTTTGGAAGAAAGCCGCCTGCTGCGGTCCGGCCACGGGAGCGGATACATTTACAAAGTGAATCACTGCTGCCCCGAAACGGGCCTTTAGGTGCAGCAGACGGACTGGCACTGGCTCCTTGACACCCCCCCCCCCAAGATCTCCGGCTGAAAATGTGGAGCCAACAAGATAGCCACCCCGCCCGAACGTGGGGCCAGGTGACTCATGAAGACTCATCCTTGCCCCTCCAGGTTCCACTGAGCTTCGTCACCCGGATGGCCTGGGTTTCCTGCAGGAAGCACACCCCATACTTTCCGTCCCGGAGGATAGACAGGAACTGGAGACGGTGGTGCGCGTGGCTGCTGCCGTTGATGTTGAGGCTGGCCATGGTTACCTCCATGTCAGCAGCAATAGTTATCCATCACCTTCAGTGCTCAGAGTGGGGGTACCGCCCCTCCACTCCCTCAGGAGTCCCACAAGGAACTGAGCAGCTTGGCGCTGCTCCTCCTGGTCTTGATCGAACTCCCGGGCCTCTCTGGCATAGGCCCGGGCGGAGCCAATAGCAGCCCCAGGTTTCCCCAGCTGTCCAGGGCCAGCCGCACACAGTCCGGGTGACCATGGTGCGTTCCCAGAAATGTCCGGAGTTCCCCAGGGGGGACGAGGGGAGACTCGGTGCCGGGTGTGAGGGTGCCCTCTGCCTCGCTGCAGAGCGCGTCTAAATCCCCCTCCTCACCTGCCACCGAGCAGCCTTCCTCCTCCAAACGGTCACCTCCCGAGCTCGAGTCCCCCGCCACATGGAGTATGGCGGGCGGCACGGGCCCACCGGCTAACCCTTGGCCCGAGTCGACCCCACCCCCAGGGTCGTCCTCTGGCAGGTCCTTCGCAGGCTCTTCCCGCAGCTCAGGGCCCATGGACGGCGCCTCCACCCACGCCGGCGACTCCGGGACCTCGGAGAGACCCCCCGGAAACATGTCCGGCTTGAAAACAGGGCTCTCCGGCGTCGCCCGCCCGGGTGTAGAGGGCGGGGAGCCTTCCCCGTCCGCCCCCGTCCACGGCCCACAGCGGCACGATGAGCGGTCGCTGCTGCTGCCGGTCCTCGGCGATGGTGAAGAGGAGGCGTCCGGGGAGGAAACTTGCACCGGGCGGGACGGGCCCCAAGGGGCTTCGACTCCGCTCGACCCCGGGTCCTCCTGCTCGGGGGGCGACAGCAGCTCGAGTGGCTCGGGGGCCTCGGAGGCCCCCCAGGCCTTGCTTCTCTTCATTGTGTGCCCCGGGCCAGGCGTCATGGGGATGGGCACCAAAACGGGAGACCCCCCCTCCTCGCCCGGGGAGGGGGCAGCAAACCCCCCCCTTGCCCGGGCAGGCGGCGCTTGCGGGGAGGGGGCGGCTCGGGATCGCCCTGCTGCACGGCCTCCATGGCGGGAGAGGCCCCGGCAGCATCCCCCTCCCACTCCCGGCTCAGGCGGACAGAAGCCTGGCGGCGGAAGGAGTAGACATGGCGGAGGGAGGGGTCCCGCAGGACGAGCGTCAGCGGCGCCGCCCCGGACCTAACCTCCCCCAGTAGGTTGCGATGGGGCAGGAGGAGCTCGGTGGGGAGGGAGGGCGGGACGTTTGATAGAACAACACGATCTGCGGTGGCCTGCAGCGTCTCCACCGCCACGTGTGTCCCGCCCACCGTGAGCCACCTTTCCAGGGCCCGCTGGGCCGCCTGCTCGGCACGCAGGAAGAACCCGGCCTTGCCGTACATCCGCGAGGCGGCTACGATGGCCGAGGGGCCGACAGCCCCGCCCATCGCACGGGTGCCGCCTCAATGGTCATGGTAGGGTGGGCATAGCACTTCACCCCCAGCTGCCGCGTGAGCAGGCGGGAGGGCGAGGGCGCCGCGGGGGCAGCGGAGCGACGGGAGGCTGCCGCCCCCACATAATGTCTTCTCCGCCCTGCCCCCGGCAGTGGAGGATGCCTCCGAGGTGCTGGCCAGAGGGGTGGGAGGACAGGAGGCTGGGCCTGCAGCCCTGGATGGTCCCACTCCCACCTCAGGCAGAGGGGTGGGAGGACAGGAGGCCGGGCCTGCAGCCCTGGATGATCCCAGTCCCACCTCAGGCAGAGGGGTGGGAGGACAGGAGGCCGGGCCTGCAGCCCTGGATGCTCCCAGTCCCACCTCTGGCAGAGGGGTGGGAGGACAGGAGACTGGGCCTGCAGCCCTGGATGGTCCCAGTCCCACCTCAGGCAGAGGGGTGGGATGACAGGAGGCCGGGCCTGCAGCCCTGGATGGTCCCACCTACCTCAGGCAGAGGGGTGGGGGACAGGAGGCTGGGGCTGCAGCCTGGATGGTCCCAGTCCCACCTCAGGCAGAGGAGTGGGAGGACAGGAGGCCGGGCCTGCAGCCCTGGATGGTCCCAGTCCCACCTCAGGCAGAGGGGTGGGAGGACAGGAGGCCGTGCCTGCAGCCCTGGATGGTCCCAGTCCCACCTCAGGCAGAGGGGTGGGAGGACAGGAGACTGGGCCTGCAGCCCTGGGTGGTCCCAGTCCCACCTCAGGCAGAGGGGTAGGAGGACAGGAGGCCGGGCCTGCAGCCCTGGATGGTCCCAGTCCCACCTCAGACAGAGGGGTGGGAGGACAGGAGGCTGGGCCTGCAGCCCTGGATGGTCCCACCCACCTCAGGCAGAGGGGTGGGGGACAGGAGGCTGGGCCTGCAGCCTGGATGGTCCCAGTCCCACCTCAGGCAGAGGAGTGGGAGGACAGGAGGCCGGGCCTGCAGCCCTGGATGGTCCCACTGCCACCTCAGGCAGAGGGGTGGGGGACAGGAAGCTGGGCCTGCAGCCTGGATGGTCCCAGTCCCACCTCAGGCAGAGGAGTGGGAGGACAGGAGGCCGGGCCTGCAGCCCTGGATGGTCACACTCCACCTTAGGCAGAGGGGTGGGAGGACAGGAGGCTGGGCCTGCAGCCCCAGGCGGTCCCACTCCCACCTCAGGCAGAGGGGTGGGAGGACAGGAGGCCGGGCCAGCAGCCCCGAATGGTCCCGCTCCCACCTCAAGCAGAGGCGAGGGAGGACAGGAGGCTGGGCCTGCAGCCCTGGATGGTCCCGCTCCCACCTCAGGCAGAGGGGTGGGAGGACAGGAGGCCGGGCCTGCAGCCCTGGATGGTCCCAGTCCCACCTCAGGCAGAGGGGTGGGAGGACAGGAGGCCGGGCCTGCAGCCCTGGATGGTCCCACTCCCACCTCAGGCAGAGGGGTGGGAGGACAGGAGGCCGGGCCTGCAGCCCTGGATGGCCCCACTCCCACCTCAGGCAGAGGGGTGGGTGGACAGGAGGCCGGGCCTGCAGCTCTGGATGGTCCCAGTCCCACCTCAGGCAGAGGGGTGGGAGGACAGGAGGCTGGGCCTGCAGCCCTGGATGGTCCCAGTCCCACCTCAGGCAGAGGGGTGGGAGGGCAGGAGGTCGGGCCTGCAGCCCTGGATGGTCCCAATCCCACCTCAGGCAAAGGGGTGGGAGGACAGGAGGCCGGGCCTGCAGCACTGGATGGTCCCAGTCCCACCTCAGGCAGAGGGGTGGGAGGACAGGAGGCTGGGCCTGCAGTCCTGGATGGTCCCACTACCACCTCAGGCAGAGGGGTGGGAGGGCAGGAGGTCGGGCCTGCAGCCCTGGATGGTCCCAATCCCACCTCAGGCAGAGGGGTGGGAGGACAGGAGGCTGGGCCTGCAGCACTGGATGGTCCCACGCCCACCTCAGGCAGACGAGTGGGAGGACAGGAGGCTGGGCCTGCCGCCCTGGATGGTCCCAGTCCCACCTCAGGCAGAGGGGTGGGAGGACAGGAGGCTGGGCCTGCAGCCCTGGATGGTCACATTCCCAACTCAGGCAGATGGGTGGGAGGACAGGTGGCTGGGCCTGCAGCCCTGGATGGTCCCACTCCCACCTCAGGCAGAGGGGTGGGAGGACAGGAGGCTGGGCCTGCAGCCCCAGGCGGTCCCACTCCCACCTCAGGCAGAGGGGTGGGAGGACAGGAGGCTGGGCCTGCAGCCCTGGATGGTCCCAGCCCCACCTCAGGCAGAGGGGTGGGAGGACAGGAGGCTGGGCCTGCAGCCCTGGATGGTCCCACTCCCACCTCAGGCAGAGGGCTGGGAGGACAGGAGGCTGAGCCTGCAGCCTGGATGGTCCCAGTCCCACCTCAGGCAGAGGGGTGGGAGGACAGTTGGCTTGGCCTGCAGCCCTGGATGGTCCCAGTCCCACCTCAGGCAGAGGGGTGGGAGGACAGGAGACTGGGCCTGCAGCCCTGGATGGTCCCAGTCCCACCTCAGGTAGAGGGGTGGGAGGACAGGAGGCCGGGCCTGCAGCCATGGATGGTCCCACCCACCTCAGGCAGAGGGGTGGGGGACAGGAGGCTGGGGCTGCAGCCTGGATGGTCCCAGACCCACCTCAGGCAGAGGAGTGGGAGGACAGGAGGCCGGGCCTGCAGCCCTGGATGGTCCCAGTCCCACCTCAGGCAGAGGGGTGGGAGGACAGGAGGCCGGGCCTGCAGCCCTGGATGGTCCCAGTCCCACCTCAGGCAGAGGGGTGGGAGGACAGGAGACTGGGCCTGCAGCCCTGGATGGTCCCAGTCCCACCTCAGGCAGAGGGGTAGGAGGACAGGAGGCCGGGCCTGCAGCCCTGGATGGTCCCAGTCCCACCTCAGACAGAGGGGTGGGAGGACAGGAGGCTGGGCCTGCAGCCCTGGATGGTCCCACCCACCTCAGGCAGAGGGGTGGGGGACAGGAGGCTGGGCCTGCCGCCTGGATGCTCCCAGTCCCACATCAGGCATGGAGTGGGAGGAC